>NW_025776789.1:0-124537 GCF_021130785.1 Homalodisca vitripennis | reverse complement strand
CGAAGGAAACAGGATTTTCCAGACATTTGCCATCGTTCAGTGACAGAAAAAATTAGTAACACAACATTTAGAGATCTGCAATCTGATCTCTTCTTCAGGTAAATAACTAAAGTAGCACATAATTATAAACTAGGTTCAAATAAAAAAATCAAAAACCAGAGCGTTGTGATGCGCCTAAGTCAAGAATCAAACCACCACGTTGCGTGTCAACTTCACTAACTCTAAATATGCACTTAATAAAAATTAAACACAACACTAGTTATCAAAAGTGAACTACTAAGTACAGATCACAATTAGGTCTGCATTTTCTGACCAACCTCCTACGTAGACGAAGGTCTGCATTCGAACGATGGCAAGTGTCCGAAAAATCTGTTTTCCATCCACAGTGTTCTTCTTAGAACTTATCCCACATTTTCAGATAAAAACAATCTCCTTAAATTAATTTACCCATTAATCTAAACCTAATTTTTATCATTTTGAGTGTAAGAACAAGGTTAAACTAAAACGTAGTAAGTATTTTCTATTAAAATTAAAACAAAACGTGGTAAGAGAACCTCAGACGACTGTCGCGTAACATGCTTCGCTAATATTCGATGCCATTTAAGTTATCAAAACGATATCCTGGTGGGATACAGTTCATCAAGTCTTCCAAAAAGCTGCCTCTACCTTGACCTGCTTGACCTTTACCAAAGACTAAAATACGTTGCCTGTAATTATGTCAGGAGGGACTGCTGTCCCTCTGGGACTTCCCTCCTAGGGGAGTGGGCGTGTTTGATTGGCATCATGACACCCACTTACCCTTATAGGAAGTCCCTCATCTCTTCAGAATGCATGTAGCATAATCAAAATCAATTTTGCCTATTTAATTATGAATGTCGTTGAAATTTCAAACCAACAATACAGTTTATTTTTAATGTATCTCCCAGATTAATATTAAGACAATAACATTGGCTAAGCCTCAGCAAAATTCCAGTCTGGTGCACGCATAACCATTATTCACGGTCTTGCAAATTTAGAAGTGAAGACTTACGCAAAAGCTTCAAGTGTATATAGCTCAATACTACCTTTAATTAGTCTTGCGCATAATTAGGCAAACATTAAAGGACAGCCAATTCCCACAAGCAGACATGCAACGTCATCGAATCACATGAAAAACTTCAGTGTAAGGCGCTATGGCCAACAGACAGAAAATTTACGAGTTCCCTGAGTAATATAAAAATATGCAAAAATTGTAGTCTTCACCTAAAACGGTTCTCGAGATATAATGAGGACGCTCACTAACGTTAACGCTCAGCCAAATGCAATGGATGGACATACACCAATGCTGAACTCAATATTACCTATATATAAGTGAAGTATCATGCATAATTTCAAATTTATACCTGAGTTAATTCGTTCTCAAGTTATTTTGATAGTATACATGCAGAATTGAAATTCTGACATCTTACAGTGTTGTAGGTTTTTGATAGTGCTCAGCAAATAACATGAATATATTTTAAAGCAACACGTGAGTATTATGCTTGAATTTACTAGGTTTTCAATACGAAAATGGCTTAAATATATAAAATATTGGTTTCATATAACTGAGTGATTCGCTTAGATATACATGAAACATGCTTACCGATGATTATTAAATGGATTTAATTGCTCGGTTGAAACCTTCCACTGAACAAAGAGGCTGCAATAAGGCAAAGAACTGTGCACACATGAATTATACTACCAGATAATACCATGCGTTACGTAAGAAGCTTTACTGAGGTTGCATGCAAATTTTCAAGCCTGTACCTAATTTTATTCTTGAGTGCCCTGTGGACAGAGAGAAATAAATAACAGAGAAATAAATATACGGAAATAACACTCAAGAGAAATTATGAATGGCTACAGAGTGATACGCTTCAATGAAACTCAATCACGCATTTTTAAACACTAAGGAAGGTGAACTGGAGCTAAACTCTCACATTACAGGCTTTTTCGCTTTCGAAATATCGATGGAAATGACAAACAGACGGAAATAACATTTTTCAGACTTGTAGAATTATGTACTTCGCTAAATTCAGCCATGTATTTACGGTTCAATAAACAAATATTTATTTCAAATCCTTATTCAAATTAATAAAAAAAATTAATCCTGCTTTTAAAAGCAAATAATTGTTTGTGGCTTTTGGTTGTCCATTAACCTGTATATTTTCTAACATAATAACTACATGATGTGTTAGTTTCATACGATTTTCATGTCTATAATATATAAATATGTAACAAGAGAGGTTGTATTTGTGTCTCACTCTTTTTTACACACAAGTAGACAGTACCGCAACAATCCTTCGTTAAGTTTTACAGTTTGAGCAATGGTCTTTTTTTTAAGACAAAGAATGTCCTAAGTGCGATTTAATTCCTGAGGTAAGGCAAGACTGGAATCGTTAAGGTAAAGGTTAAAGGTTAAACATTTCATTACCGCTCTAGACTAATGGTCTGCGGGGAATGAAGTGGATTACAGTGGTTCACAGCATTATTCGGCAACGGCATTGTAAAGAATGGTGAATTGTAAAGAAGATAGTCTCGCCTGATATTTTATTTTATAGTTCGCTTTGGGGTGATAATAATACATTCTGACACACACAGTTGTATTATTGCACTGAAAATTATCTAAGATAATAAGGATTTTCCATGCAGTAAACAATGACACTACACTAATAAGACAAACAGGTCACTGTGGTACATTACATTTCAAAGATGTATATTTACATTTTTAGGAATGCTTACCATTCTGATTTCCGGCTTCTTAGTACTACTTTAGTTATTTTTCAAAGCATTATATATGAATAACTAATAATACATATCAATCAATAAATCATACATATAATTAATAGCAAGTTGAATCTGACCCAATATTTATAAAAATATATCTGACCTGATATATTTATAAAACTCGATAAACAATGGGAAAGTACCAACAAACAATGGCCTGCAATGGAATTTCATTTGCCCACTAAGTAAGAACTTTAAATCCTTTTTACAAGTAGATATTTGTAAGTTATCTGTGCCAAGCTACAAGTGATGAGTTAAAAAGTTCCTAGACAAATCACCCAGCAAAATAGAAACAGATATTGCAAAAACAAACAGATATTGCCACTATATTTACCGTTGAGTGGAAAGCGACTACTGCACCGCATCGTACGTGGCCGTTACACAAGATAACCTGCTAATCAACATACGTCACCTCTGAATTGCGGTATTTCCGGGGACTTGCAGGAAACTACTTCACAGCCCTGTACGTGACCGTTACACAAGATAACCTACTAATCAACATACGTCACCTCTGTATTGCGGTATTTCCGGGGACTTGCAGGAAACTACTTCACAGCCCTGTACGTGACCGCTACCCAAGATAACCTGCTAATCAACATACGTCACCTCTATATTGCGGTATTTCCGGGGACTTGCAGGAAACTACTTCACAGCCCTGTACGTGACCGTTACACAAGATAACCTGCTAATCAACATACGTCACCTCTGTATTGCGGTATTTCCGGGAACTTGCAGGAAATTACTTCACAGCCCTGTACGTGACCGTTACACAAGATAACCTGCTAATCAACATACGTCACCTCTGTATTGCGGTATTTCCGAGGATTTACAGGAAACTACTTCATAGCACTGTACGTGACCGTTACACAAGATAACCTACTAATCAACGGATGTCACCTCTGTATTACGGTATTTCCGGGGACTTGCAGGAAACTACTTCACAACACTGTACGTGACCGTTACACAAGATAACCTACTAATCAACGGATGTCACCTCTGTATTGCGGTATTTCCGGGGACTTGCAGGAAACTACTTCACAGCCCTGTACGTGACCGTTACACAAGATAACCTGCTAATCAACATACGTCACCTCTGTATTGCGGTATTTCCGGGGACTTGCAGGAAATTACTTCACAGCCCTGTACGTGACCGTTACACAAGATAACCTGCTAATCAACATACGTCACCTCTGTATTGCGGTATTTCCGAGGATTTACAGGAAACTACTTCATAGCACTGTACGTGACCGTTACACAAGATAACCTACTAATCAACGGATGTCACCTCTGTATTACGGTATTTCCGGGGACTTGCAGGAAACTACTTCACAACACTGTACGTGACCGTTACACAAGATAACCTGCTTATCAACAGATGTCACCTCTGTATTGCAGTATTTCCGAGGACTTGAAGACAACTGCTGCACAGCACCGTACGTGACCGTTACACAAGATAACCTACTAATCAACGGATGTCACCTCTGTATTGCGGTATTTCCGGGGACTTGCAGGAAACTACTTCACAGCCCTGTACGTGACCGTTACACAAGATAACCTGCTAATCAACATACGTCACCTCTGTATTGCGGTATTTCCGGGGACTTGCAGGAAATTACTTCACAGCCCTGTACGTGACCGTTACACAAGATAACCTGCTAATCAACATACGTCACCTCTGTATTGCGGTATTTCCGAGGATTTACAGGAAACTACTTCATAGCACTGTACGTGACCGTTACACAAGATAACCTACTAATCAACGGATGTCACCTCTGTATTACGGTATTTCCGGGGACTTGCAGGAAACTACTTCACAACACTGTACGTGACCGTTACACAAGATAACCTGCTTATCAACAGATGTCACCTCTGTATTGCAGTATTTCCGAGGACTTGAAGACAACTGCTGCACAGCACCGTACGTGACCGTTACACAATATAACCTGCTAAATCAACAGGTGTAACCTTTTTTATTGAGGTATTTCCTGGATGTGAAAGCAACTACTTCACAGCACCGTACGTAACCGTTACACAATATAACCTGCTAATCAACAGGAGTAACCCTTTTATTGTGGTATTTCCGGGGACTTGAAGGAAACTACTTCATAGCACTGTACGTGACCGTTAGACAAGATAACCTGCTAATCAACATATGTCAACTCTGTATTGCGGTAATTCCGGGGACATAAAACAATTGCTGCACAACACCGTGCGTGAGCGTTAGACAAGATAACCTGATAATCAACAGGAGTAACCCTTTTATTGTGGTATTTCCGGGGACTTGAAGGAAACTACTTCATAGCACTGTACGTGACCGTCTTACAACCGCGCGACTACGAATATTTTTGACAATTTACCCTCTAATTGCCAAACAGTGTCAAAATTCTAATCTCTTAATTGCCTAATATTTATTTAACAAAATCTTGGAATATCCATAAACCTTTTTTTAGAAACTCCAGGGCCAGACAGTCCTACCATCCATGGGGTTCTGAGAGCACTCAGTGTGTGGAAGTTGCTCAACTTCATAATTCCAAAGGCTTACTTCCCATCAGGAACTCTCTTAAAAACTTGATCATATGATCTCAATTAACATTGTGCTTTGATAAAGGATGATTTTGAAAGACAATTTTAACTCATATAGTTTAAAGTCATTGGAAATCCCATAACTTAAAAGATTAAGACATCTGGATAGCTCTAAATGGTGTGAAACTTTCAAGACCACTTGAAATCTAAGAGCTCCAGCCCTCTATTAGCCTATTTTTACTTACAACACATACCTCATCTGGAGAATCACCATCCCTAAAACTAGTTGAATGTCTGCAATTTTTGAAATTATGTATTTGAGTAGTTTTGTGTGGTTAGTAGACTACCCCGGGATCGAGCCCCAACATGGGCTCTTATGGAGTTATTTTAACATGGGCTCTTATGGCGTTATTTTAGCATTGTCTCTTATGGGATATACATTTGGGTACTTCCTAACCACAGACTTCCTGGTTTCCGGCAACTTATCTTAACCCCAGACTTCCTCTTGTCACCTATCTTAACCCTGACTTCCTGTTTATCACACACCTCTGACTTTCTTTTCCAAAGCCGTAGCCGACGCCTATTGAACCAAACCTTGGCCGTCTGGACACCCGCACACTGCCCAGGTCCGATACGGATCCGTGCGTATCGATCTTAACCTATTGCATAACCTTTACGTTTGCATACACCTATCGGTACCCGCTTTTGACCGTATTTCTAACCACCCCTCCGACTGTCTTACACTGTTAGCCCCTGATTTCTAACAAACCCTAAGCCTGCGCCTACAGCCTGAGCGTTTTAAGACTCACACTAGCATATGGTCTACACTTTACCGATACCTTTGCTAAATCATTAGTCTGCCGGGACCCTAAACTTTTTCCAATGCCTCCCATACTCCTACCGCCTACGTTTTACCGATGAATATCCACATACTTCAATCATTCACATCTTTCGTGTGTCGGCACCCTGCTCAGTCCTTTTCCACCACCATCACCTACCGTACTTTGACGTATCGCCTACACTCGGATCTTATACTGATACATATCCATGAACACGTTTCTATTGTCTCCCATACTTTGGGCCTTAACAAGGCGTATAACAATCCAAAATGTACGTATGCCTACGCCTACAGACTCCCACCTTTTCGAGTAACGGAGCGCCTGCAGCCCTCAACAGCATACTACCAGGGCTTTAATACTTTCCAGCTGTCTCATCCCGGAATATCGCTCATATCAGTATTTGTGTGCATAGGCCTATCCACCCTTTCGAGTACCGGAGAGTCTTAAGGCTCACACTACCGGTGCCCGATACTTCTCTAATGCTCTTAGCCGATCGTTTAGCTCATATCTATCACCTTTACGTGTGCATAGACCTTTCGCTACAACACGATTTTACCCATATTTATAACGGCTCCCTCAAATTGTCCTACGCTGTTAACCTCTGATTTCTAACTACGTATGCCTACAGATTTCCACAGTAAACGGAGCGCCTGGAGCCCTCAACCGCATACTACCAAGGCTCCAATACTATCTAGCTGTCTCACCATGGAATATCGCTCACACCCGGATTTGTGCATAGGACTATCCACCCTTTCGAGTACCGGGGACTATTATGGCTCACACTGCCTGGACTCCACACTTTGCCTGTCTCCCGAAACACCCTAACCATTACGTTTACCTACGCCTCAGTCTGCGTATCCCCAAGCGTCTTAAGGAGCGTCTAAACGTCACGCTGCCAAGGTTCTCATACTTGAGCATACCGGAGTTTACCGTCTACACTGTACCGATCACTGGCCTACATCATTCATCTGCTGGGACTAAACTTTCAATATGCACCTCCGACTCCTACCGCTTACTTTTTACCTATGAATATTCACATACTTCAACCATTCACATGTTTCGTGTATCGGCACCCTGCAGGGATCCCACACTTTTCCATATGTCTTCCGTACTTGAACGTAACGCTCATACACGGATTTTACCACCGATCAATATCCACACATAAGCCTATATCCACTCCGTCTCTTGGACATGCATTTCTAACGGTCCCTGCCGGAGCCTCACACTTTCCTAACGCCTCCCATAATTCGGGTCTTAACAGAGCGTATAACAGCCCAAACTTTATGTAGCCTACGCCTACAGCCTGAGCGTCTTCAGGCTCACAATGGCTTAAGCATATGGTCTACACTTTACCGTACACTGTCCTATAAAACTCATCTGCTGGTACCCTACACTTTCAATATGCATCCCCGACTCCTACCGCCTGCTTTTTACCGATGAATATTCACATACTTCAACCGACAACAACATCTTTCATGTGTCGGCACCTTGTTGGGATCCCACACTTTCCGTCTGTCTTCCGTACTTAAACGTAACGCTCATACACGGATGTTATCACCAATCAATCTCCACATACATCGGCCTGTAACTGCTCGTCTCTTGGACATGCATTTTTTAAACAGGCCTCACACCTTCCTAACGCCTCCCATAATTCGGGTCTTAACAGAGCGTATAACAGCCCAAACTTTATGTAGCCTACGCCTACAGCCTGAGCGTCTTCAGGCTCACAATGGCTTAAGCATTATGGTCTACACTTTACCGTACACTGTCCTATAAAACTCATCTGCTGGTACCCTACACTTTCAATATGCATCCCCGACTCCTACCGCCTGCTTTTTACCGATGAATATTCACATACTTCAACCGACAACATCTTTCATGTGTCGGCACCTTGTTGGGATCCCACACTTTCCGTCTGTCTTCCGTACTTAAACGTAACGCTCATACACGGATGTTATCACCAATCAATCTCCACATACATCGGCCTGTAACTGCTCGTCTCTTGGACATGCATTTTTAAACAGGCCTCACACCTTCCTAACGCTTCCCATAATTCGGGTCTTAACAACCCAAACTTTACGCGTACCTATGCCTACGTCTACAGCCTGAGTACTCCGAGCGTCTCCAAGGCTCACTCTGCCGAGGTTACTTTTCGAATGCCTCCAGCACTCGTAGCGCATACCCCGATTTATCACCTACGACCGGTATCCACATGACTGCCCATATATTCCCATGTATTTTATACTGAAACACATTTCTAATTGCCCGGTTATTCCAGACACTGATGTCTTTAAACTCCTGTATTGGTTGACCATACATAGTCTATACATATTTTGTAGTTCACTTAACTTACTAAAGTTTTAGGCGTATGACCGAAAAATTCACCTTCGCTCCTCGCTCAGTTTCACGGAACCTTTAAGGGATGACTTCAGAAAAAAAAACATCTATACATGTTTTATAGTACCTGAACCAAATATTAGCCGCGTGTTTTCCAAGGCCCTACTCTGAAGCAACAACCCTAATATTTGCCCATACACTTGTCTCATTACCCTTACCTATTCTAAAACAGTTTCAAAACAGTCTAGAGAAAGGTCCATATATTTTTGTGTATGTACGTCCATGTATTTCGTACACACTGAGCCCATTACGGAACCTCAAAATCTTTTATTCACACTTAATACAGCGGGCACCTATTCAAGTGAGCTTTGCATTCTTTACCGTACACGCCTAACCCCCGACATACTCCTTACTATGCCAATACTTTACTTTTCGGACGAGATACATTCACTTGACCCATATTTAAAAACCAAAACTTTTGCATTATGGCCATGCATCTCCATAATTCATTAATAAACATTATCTTTCCGTTGAGGCACATTAATTTACTACTCTAGTGTATGAATTTCTGCCTGACATTTTCTTAGTTCCGATATATTTATTACGGTAAACCATCACTTTATGAATGACGACTTACTTGTTGCACCGGCTGACTGTTCGTGGTAGACTGGTCGTGGTCTGCGGTTACTGCATGCTCAGACACGTATACAACAAATACAATATTTAATGAGTTCACAGGATATCTGAATTCATTTTATCCGAGTGTGTCCAGAGTCTATTTTCAAAAAGATCTCGCTTAGTTCATACCGGACGTGACGCGCGGCTTTGAGGTTTGTAGTCACCTGTAAAAAACCAGACATTTAAACATCTACCTCAGCGGTCTCATTGGTCGGAATAAGCGCGTCCCCCGATTGGTCTAAATTAGCTTCCTGACTGGTCTGCTCCCTACAGTAGCGGCAACAGATACAACTGACAACCGGTAGAAGGCAAAGAGACAGCCCCTGTGCTCAGCGGTATTGTGTTTAACTTCTAATCTATTACTATAGTGAATATAGTGGTATTTGTTATACAGCAAAGCAGTGTAGTCTTAGTGTCCTGAAATGTTTTAAGTTATTTGTATCATAGTGGTGTTTTATTAAAGTGAGTTATCGTGAGCGACTGTGTTTCAAGTGCTTGTTTTTACTATCGTAGTAGTGTTTTATCAAAATATTGTTCGTGACTGTATTTCAAGTGCTTGTTTTTACTAACGCAGTGTTAGTGTGTAGGTATCGTAACGGTAACCTAAAAAGGCTTAGTCAATTCATTCCGGTTATTGCATCATACCATAGTGCACCGTAAAAACGTGTACTGCGCATGCGCGGCTCCCACTCCTATTTAAGCGCGTGACGGGGTCTTCTTGTCAGTCTCTGACGTGACGTTGAAGAATCAAGTCCGCTCTAAAAGCTTGTATCAAAGCTGTTCGCTGTATTATATTAGCGGTTTTTCATTATTTATAGCATTATCTTAGAGCTAATTACATACAACATGGAGCCCATTAAGGTAATGAGTACCAATAAAACCTACAGTAGCAGGTTTAGAATTAATGGATCTGAAACCGTCTTCAAATTTAATCCGGTGCCTAAAGGGGTGTCCGAACTAGATTGGATTAGGAAAGGGTTCTCTGATCTTGTTAAAAAGGCGAAAGAGGACACTAGCGAAAACGATTATCTTGGTTTCACTTTAAATTCTATAAATTTCAAAACTAAAGACCCTGGATATGTAGCTTACCGACCTGCCAGTCAAGTACATGGCGATATACTTTGGGACATCTTTGGAGGGATCGTTCAGAGTAATGCCGATTCTATTAAATCTTCGGACACTTTTAAGATCACATGCACAAGAGTGAACCTCCCTGTAGGTAGTGGTGGTAGTAGAAGACCTGGCTTGTACAATAATTTTCACGAAGAGTGCAAGGCACGAACAGGTATTGTATCGATAGAAAATGTGGACAATTTGTGTTTACCCCGTGCGTTGGTTGTGGCCAAAGCCTACGCCAAAGAAAGATCCTCAATTTAAAGCAATAAGGCAGGATAAGGGTAAGCGACAAACTTTCAGAGCCCAAAAACTGATGACTAAAGCCGGTGTCCAAATTTCTGAACAGGGAGCGGGGATCCCCGAACTTTCAAAATTCCAAGACCACCTGAAGAATTACAACATTACAGTCTACAGTTATGGAAACAAAGGCCGGGTTGTGTACTTTAATGGTAACAACTCTGATGCTCAGTACAAAATCAACCTGCTTTATCACGATGGACACTACAACGTGATTACATCTCTCACTGCGGCTTTTGTATGCACCTACTTCTGTGAGCCTTGTCACACCCCTTATGACCACAAGGGTGAACACAGGTGTTCAAACATATGCCCCTCCTGCCAGACCATTTCTCCGCCATGTAAAGAGGAGCATGGAGGAATAGTTTGTCCAAATTGTAACATCAAATTCAAAAACCAAATTTGCTTAGCAGCCCACAAGAGTGAGCGCTGCAAGTCAGTAAAGAAATGTAAAGACTGCCAAAAACTCGTATTTTTCAAAAATCGCAAGTCAAAACACGTGTGCGGTGAAGTGTTTTGCAAAAACTTGTAACGATTATATGCCACCAAACCATCAATGTTACATGCGGGTAGACAATAATAAACCCAAAACTAAAGACTTCCTGTTCATTTTCTTTGATCTGGAGACCCGCCAAGATGAAATTTTAGCCGAAAATTCTAAAGTTCACAGAGTCAACCTTTGTGTCTCTCAACAGTTCTGCTGGAAATGTATTGATGGCAAATCTTGTCATATTTGTAAAGACAGAACAAAAATATTTAACAATGATCCTGTAAATAAATTTATGGAGTACGTAATGGATGAGAGAAAAAAATTCAAAAACGTATGCGTCATTGCTCATAATGGCCAAGGTTTCGATTTCCAGTTTTTGCTAAAGTACGTTCTCGAACAAACCAAATTCACTCCAGAGCTAATTATGCGTGGCACTAAAGTCATACTTATGGAGTTGGACAATGTGCGATTTATCGATTCGCTAAACTATTTCCCCATGGCCCTCTCTGCACTACCCAAAGCCTTTGACCTCCCCCCGGAGAAGAAGAAGGGCTACTTCCCTCACCTCTTCAACACATTGGCAAACCAAAATTATGTAGGCCCCATACCATCCAAGGAGTACTACTGCCCTGAAAACATGTTCGAGAAAACCCACAAAGACTTTGAAAATTGGTATATAACGAACAAGTCGCTAACAATGTAGTTTTTTATTTTCAAAAAGAGTTGGTCGAGTACTGTATTTCAGATGTAGACATACTGGCGCAAGCGTGCATTAAATTCAGAGACATTTTCTTGAAAGAGTGCAATGTTGACCCCTTCATGGAAGCCGTTACCATTGCAAGCGCATGCAATCTGGCTTTCAGACGCAACTTTTTGAAACCAAACACCATCGGTCTGATCCCTAAGAACGGATACCGTCTTGTGGACATTCAATCGCCTATCGCTTTGCAGTGGTTGTCTTGGGAGGAAGAAAAGCGCGGTGTTCAAATTCAACACGCGGGACGGGGGAGAGAAATCAAAATTAAGGAGTTAAAAGTCGATGGGTTTGACGGAGAGCGTCTATACGAGTTCCAGGGCTGTTACTTCCACGGGTGTCCCAAATGTTTTCCTTTTAAAAGGGAAGAGCCCCTTACAGATGACCCTTCCGATACTCTGCATTTAAGGTTCGAGAGAACCAAATCCAAAATTTCTCGACTTGAGAATGTTGGGTATGAAGTAGTTGAAATGTGGGAGTGTCAGTTTCAAAAACTAAAGAAAGAACAAAATTTGGATCATCTAAATTCACTCCCTATTCTAAAACACACTCCCACTTAATCCCAGAGATGCCTTCTTCGGGGGAAGGACAGGAAATGCGAAATCCTATCACAAGTGCAAGGACGGAGAAACTATCCAGTATGCAGACGTCTGCTCTCTATATCCCTACGTAAATAAATTTTGTCCTTACATATTAAGCCATCCGACAATCTATGTAGGGGACAAGGAGTGTAGAGAAAGAGGCTTGAAGGCCGAAGGTCTCCTCAAGTGTAAAGTTCTGCCTCCTCTAAATTTGTATCATCCCGTCCTTCCAGCACGTATGAATAATAAATTAATGTTTCTCCTTTGCCGTACATGTGGTCAAGAAATGTCCAACACAGAGTGTAATCATAACATCGAGGAAAGAGCATTGACAGGGACATGGACAATGAATGAAATTCGAAAGGCTGTGGAAAAGGGATACAAAATGTTAGAAATGTACGAGCTCTGGGAGTACGAGGTGGCAAGATACGAGACAGGGGGCCTATTCACCGACTTCATCAACAAATTTTTAAAAATCAAACAGGAGGCATCAGGTTACCCCTCTTGGTGCCTCACTCAAGAAGACAAGGCCAAGTACATTCATAATTACCAAGAACACGAAGGTATTCACCTGGACCCGACCAAAATTGAAAAGAACGGGGGTCTTCGCTCCCTAGCTAAATTAATGTTAAATTCTTTCTGGGGTAAATTTGGTCAAAGAGAGAACCAAACAAAGACATCAATTGTTAGAGACGCTTATGAGTACTTTCAAATGCTGACTAATCCAGAAATAGATGTAAATACTACTCAAATCATTAATGAGACGGTACTAGTTGTGAATTGGCAATATATTGATGAGGTATGTGAACCCGCGAGAACTGTAAACGTAGTAATTGCAGCATTTACAACATCACATGCCCGATTAAAATTGTATGAACATCTAGAAAAGTTAGAAAGCCAGGTTCTCTACTACGACACAGACAGTGTCCTCTACGTTCACAGAGAGGGCATGCACAAGGTCCCCACAGGGGATTACTTGGGCGAGATGACCGACGAATTGGTCGAGTATGGCCCAGGCTCCTATATTGTAGAATTTGTTTCCGGAGGGCCAAAGACCTATGCCTACCTGGTATGGTCCACTAACAAAAATGCACTAGTCGAAGTATGCAAAATTAAAGGCCTTACCCTAAATTTAAAAACCAGCGGAAAATTAAATTTTGAAACTCTGAAATCATTGGTCCTGAGTGGCTCATCGGAGACAATAGACATTGAAGAAAACAGAATAAGACGTACTAAAGAAAAGAACATTGTTACAGTGGAGGAGCATAAATTATTTAAAATTACAGGACCCAAAAGAAGGCTTGAAGGACCCTATGACACTTTACCTTTTGGCTTTAAAAAACAAAAATTAACACACGAGGTAATACATCAATCACATTCTTAACGCAGCGTTGTAAAACCTGAGGAATGCATACAGAGAAAATAAATGTTTATTTAACATCCGTTGATTGTGACCGAACGTTTGTTGTAAACGCGTCCTTCAGATGTGTACTACTATTGAATTATGTTATGAGAGCTGACCACGAGTAAGAATTTGAGATTATTTTATTATACAGATATTTTAATTACGTACAAAAGAATTTTTTAAATACTAGATATTGTACTGTATTATTGCAGCCATTACATATAATTTTGCACTCCAGACCCTTCTTTGGGTGGTTGGCCAAAGGTGCAAGTATTCTGAGTGTAGTATATCACTGTTCTATCATCTTTACCTTCAACCATGTGAATGCGTGACCACCCTCGTGCCAAGGGAGCGTCTGCTTCTAAGGCAGGCGTAACACCTGTAAGTCCTGGAGCAGTTCGACCTCTTTCACGGCCGGCTTAAAACCCGTAAGCCCGGGAGAGGTTGACCCTTGGACAGTGTGGAGGTATGAATGTGGGAGCTCAGTAGTGTTTGGACTTGGGCATGGAGATGAACAAGTCTAGGCCCTCGAACGGCTCGGTATGGATGTGGTCTTTCGGGTGGGCTAGGCCCCATAAGTCCCTGAGACCGCGATTGTCTACTGTTGACTGAACTGGTATACGCTGATTTTCTTAAGCCCTTTGGTAAACAGTTATTTGCTTTAGTATTTTATATTTGTCTATTGCACTATATCAATGTTTGGAGACTATCACTTTTATAAGCCCCTATGTATGACCTCAGACAAATCCGTTTATTAATGTTCACACCATGATTTTGTCACAAAATGAAACCCTATATACTTAAAAAAAAGTATATTCCTTGAAATTCTTTCCAAATATTATATAATAACCCGTAACAGACTCTACACATACCCATGGAGACACACATACCCATGCACACATACATCCAGATACTTGTTATATATTGATTGTAGCTTCTCCGTCTTCATTCCTACACGAGTACTCAGAGAGTTTAACATGGGGACCGTCCTTAGGCTTGAGTCTAGAAACATTGTTAGCAAAAATGAGAGGTTTCGTACAACATGTGAAAAACTAAAGTTTTCACTGACCTCTCCCATTGACTTAATAGAATGGCCCCTAGCATTTTCAGAGTGTATTGTTGATCATATAAAGGATGACGCCTTATCTACTGATCACTTTGGAATTACAATCGAACATCAAGGTATGCCTAATGAAGGCCGTATCCCTTTCATGCCAGCATCTAAATTAACCTCTTATGAATTTGATGATGCATTTGAGAAAACATTCTATAATGTTCAAACCTTAGCAGGCCCTTTACTTGTAACAGTAACTAGGGTAAACATACCGAAGCGGTTTCTTCAATAACTGACGTAGATATAATTTAGTACTGAGGTTTACCTTGATTTAATAATCACTCTGTGCTGACCGTCTCATACCGGAACCGATAAAATATGCTGGGAGGTAGCAAGTGTGGCTACCATCGTAAAGAGCGATGGTTGGGGCTCTTTACACACACGTGGATAGGCCTACTGGGGAAGGAGCCACGTAAAAAAATCTCCTAACGCGCCGGGACCCCTACCCCTTGGGTGGTGTGGAAACGTGGGTCAAGGGTAGATTGCTGAAGTATAGAAACTTCATAGATTCATACTCTACGGTATTATATGTTCATATCTAGCAATACCGTTGGTAAAACTTTGATTTTAAGGTTTTGCCAACTGAGAAAGGGGATAGATTCCAAGCCTCGAAACGTAGTATCTTACCATATAACGGTGGAAATAATCAAAATCCTATTATGCTTTCATACTATTTAATACAATTACCAATAGTGTTTACCGTGGCTACATTTGTACCATTGAATTAATGTTACACATGCAAGGCTTTAAACATATGTGAAGCTAATAAATGAAAAGAAATTTGTTACCACAATTAATACAGCAGTGCAGTATGAGTCACATAATAGGAACCTACAGCCTGTATTAGCTCGAGTTATTCAAATAAGACTGGTGTATTACTATTCCAATACACCAGTTTCTGTCTGTACTTGTAGCCTAGAAAGGTAGTTTACATTAGTATTGATATATAAAACAGCAATATTGATAGCAAACATAGAAAACTAGCAGTAATACAGACAAGTAGAGTAACCTGGAGGATAGCCCCGCGTTCTGATTGGTCGAGAGCAGGTCACGTGATCCAAGATGGCGGCGCCCATATCGCGGTTGGGCGGGGAAATCCGTCGAGTGCGAGGGATTTCCCCAGCAAAACCGCGACATAGGCACCGCCTTCATGGATCCTCTCGACCAATCAGAGGCCTGCTAATCCTCCGTTTACTCTACTTGTCTGTATTACTGCTAGTTTTCTATGTTTGCTATCAATATTGCTGTTTTATATATCAATACTAATGTAAACTACCTTTCTAGGCTACAAGTACAGACAGAAACTGGTGTATTGGAATAGTAATACACCAGTCTTATTTGAATAACTCGAGCTAATACAGGCTGTAGGTTCCTATTATGTGACTCATACTGCACTGCTGTATTAATTGTGGTAACAAATTTCTTTTCATTTATTAGCTTCACATATGTTTTAAAGCCTTGCATGTGTAACATTAATTCAATGGTACAAATGTAGCCACGGTAAACACTATTGGTAATTGTATTAAATAGTATGAAAGCATAATAGGATTTTGATTATTTCCACCGTTATATGGTAAGATACTACGTTTCGAGGCTTGGAATCTATCCCCTTTCTCAGTTGGCAAAACCTTAAAATCAAAGTTTTACCAACGGTATTGCTAGATATGAACATATAATACCGTAGAGTATGAATCTATGAAGTTTCTATACTTCAGCAATCTACCCTTGACCCACGTTTCCACACCACCCAAGGGGTAGGGGTCCCGGCGCGTTAGGAGATTTTTTTACGTGGCTCCTTCCCCAGTAGGCCTATCCACGTGTGTGTAAAGAGCCCCAACCATCGCTCTTTACGATGGTAGCCACACTTGCTACCTCCCAGCATATTTTATCGGTTCCGGTATGAGACGGTCAGCACAGAGTGATTATTAAATCAAGGTAAACCTCAGTACTAAATTATATCTACGTCAGTTATTGAAGAAACCGCTTCGGTATGTTTACCCTAGTTACTGTTACAAGTAAAGGGCCTGCTAAGGTTTGAACATTATAGAATGTTTTCTCAAATGCATCATCAAATTCATAAGAGGTTAATTTAGATGCTGGCATGAAAGGGATACGGCCTTCATTAGGCATACCTTGATGTTCGATTGTAATTCCAAAGTGATCAGTAGATAAGGCGTCATCCTTTATATGATCAACAATACACTCTGAAAATGCTAGGGGCCATTCTATTAAGTCAATGGGAGAGGTCAGTGAAAACTTTAGTTTTTCACATGTTGTACGAAACCTCTCATTTTTGCTAACAATGTTTCTAGACTCAAGCCTAAGGACGGTCCCCATGTTAACTCTCTGAGTACTCGTGTAGGAATGAAGACGGAGAAGCTACAATCAATATATAACAAGTATCTGGATGTATGTGTGCATGGGTATGTGTGTCTCCATGGGTATGTGTAGAGTCTGTTACGGGTTATTATATAATATTTGGAAAGAATCTCAAGGAATATACTTTTTTTTAAGTATATAGGGTTTCATTTTGTGACAAAATCATGGTGTGAACATTAATAAACGGATTTGTCTGAGGTCATACATAGGGGCTTATAAAAGTGATAGTCTCCAAACATTGATATAGTGCAATAGACAAATATAAAATACTAAAGCAAATAACTGTTTACCAAAGGGCTTAAGAAAATCAGCGTATACCAGTTCAGTCAACAGTAGACAATCGCGGTCTCAGGGACTTATGGGGCCTAGCCCACCCGAAAGACCACATCCATACCGAGCCGTTCGAGGGCCTAGACTTGTTCATCTCCATGCCCAAGTCCAAACACTACTGAGCTCCCACATTCATACCTCCACACTGTCCAAGGGTCAACCTCTCCCGGGCTTACGGGTTTTAAGCCGGCCGTGAAAGAGGTCGAACTGCTCCAGGACTTACAGGTGTTACGCCTGCCTTAGAAGCAGACGCTCCCTTGGCACGAGGGTGGTCACGCATTCACATGGTTGAAGGTAAAGATGATAGAACAGTGATATTTGGGGCTTCTATTTTTTGCCTTTATTTTTCTTGTTACATAACTAGTGTCTTAATTCTAATATGGTTAAAAACAATTTCCAAATATCTTATTATAAATAAACTTAAGGTAACATTGTCGAGTCTTAGGAGGTAGGAGAAAAGTCAATCAAGTGTCAATAAATTACTAAAATACTAAATAACATGCAATAATGGTAATAAATAGTTAAAATCGTCAATATATACTAAATAACATGCAATAAATAAATAAATAAATAACTATAAAAACACATGGAAGTTCAGTCTTGCCACTGCTGGACGCCGGATACATGGGTGACATATATGTCTCGGCTCCAGCGAATGGCCTCGGAGACGCAGCGACGGGAGAGGGATGTGCCGTATCTACGGTGAACCCCGAGGCGTGCCAGGGTCCCCCAGTTGGCGCTGTCCCACGCACCCAGGGAGCCGACGATGAAGGCGTCCACGGAAGTCCTGTAGCCTCCGGCCGTCAGCATCCGGGCGAGTGGTCCATATGTGTCCAGCTTCCTCTCCCGCGCAGCCTCGATGGCCCGCCAGCCGTCCTCATACGGAACGGCGATGTCGACGATCTTGACGATCTTGTTGTGGGCGTCGATCATCACCACATCCGGACGGCAGCGCACCATCTCCTCCGGAAAATCGTCTCGGCCTTGGAGCAGCGCTTGTAGGGGCACCCGCTGGTTCACGCGGACCTCAACTCCCTCCGCAGGTCTGATGGCAGCGACGAGGAGATCCTGGACGGCGTTTGTGTCTTCGCGTGATGCCAGTAGCGAGGCTGGAGGTGCAGTGGCAAAGCACGTGGGCGGTGGTCTCGTCGTGTTGACCACACCGCCTACAACGCCGATCGTTGACTCCCCAGCGCCGGCAGCCGTTGAGAGGGAGGACATTCAACCTGGCCCGGTGAACAAACCGCCAGTCCGCAAAGCGTGTGTAGCGTCCCTCGTGCAGCATGTGGTTGGCCGTGGCGCAGGTGGTGGTGACCCTGGCCACCCTTCCCTGGTCGGGTTTCGCGGAAAGGGTGGCCCTGAAGTGTTGCTGCAGCGAGGAGCGCAGACTGGCCGACAGCGCGTGACGGGAGCCCCTGTCGACGATCCTGAGAGCCCTATCCCCAGGGATCGTGATTTGGAATGTTGCCCTGCCGGCACACCAGCCCCAGCGCAAGTCAGGCAAGCGCTTCTTCAGCTTATTCAGAGCCGCCCGCGCGGCAGAAAAAGTGGTGGCGACATTGGAGTTCCCGGGGAAGTCGCCGTTGAGGTATCCCACAAGGAACTCCATTCCAGCGCGGGCAGCACTCCTTTGGCCCGCAGAGGCCGCCAATCCCTCCAAGGCAAGCGAGGCCACCCTGGCATCCGGTGAGGTGAGGAGCCTGAACGCGTGGTTGATGGCGGCCAGGTCCGAGAGGTCGGCCAGCGGGACGAGTCCAGCCCCGCCGCAGGAAGGTGGGAGATAAACCAACTCGGCACTGGCGCGTGAAGGGACGTTGAAGATCTTCTTCACACCACACTTGATCTTACTGTCCAGGCTCCTAAGTGCAGTCTTGCGGATCCGCGCGGTCTTCAAGTTAAACTCTAACTGCGGAATGATGAAAGTCCGCAAGGCGTGCAGCTTCTGCCAAGGCGCCAGCACACTCCGAAGGACGGCCTCAGTCTCGGCTTCCAATCTGGCGATGGTGGCGACCGGGGTTTGGTCCACCTTCATCCCGGTGGGGACTCCAAGATGTTGGTAGGAATCCCCTTCTCCGAGGACCCGAAGCGGCGCACCGTAGATCCGGAAGACTGAAGGTCTAGTAGTCCTCCGGGCAACATGGAGCGTGGCACACTTGGTGGGCTTGAACCGGAGTCCAACCCACGTCGCAGCTGGGATGACGACGTCCAGCAGAGCCTGAAGAGACGCCTCCGACCTCGCCACAAGGGCAAGATCATCAGCGTATGCCAGGACGCTGACGCTGGTGCCGTGGAGTACTGCTCCATGTTGATCCTCCAGTGCAGTGAGCGGCCGAATCAGGTACTCCATCACCAGATTGAAGAGGATGGGGGAGAGTGGGCAGCCCTGGCGAACTCCAGCTCCAAAGGCGATGGGGTCAGTCGATCCTCTGGAGTGGCGAATGGAAGTAGAGCTCCCCTGGTATAAGTCCTCGATGAATCGCAGCTGGTCTTGCGACAGCCCCGCAGAACGGAGCGCGGCGAGGAGGGCGGAGTGGGGGACACTGCCGAAGGCGTTGGCGAGGTCCAACCACGCCACGCAGAGCTCGCTCCCACGCCGCCTTGCGTCATCGAGGAGTTCCTGGAGGATGAAGTTATGTTCCAGGCAGCCCTCCGCTGGGGTGAACCCCTTCTGAGCCCCAGAAATAAGGTTGTTGTCGGAGGCCCACCTGGAGAGACGATCCGCCAGGAGACTGCAGAGGAGCTTCCCCGCAGTGTTGGAGAGGGCGATGGGACGCCAGTTGTTGATGTCGCCAGGGTTGTCCTTCTTGTGTATTAGCACCGTAGAGGAGGACTTCCAGGATGGTGGGAATCGTCTGGCGGCGATGCAGAGGTTGAATACAGCCGCCAGCACGTGTCCTGTCGGGTCTCTACGGCGCCACACGTTGTAGCGGACTCCATCCGGGCCAGGAGCCGTATTAGAGGCCCTCCTCAGCAGGAGGGAAACCTCCTCAGGTAGTGCAGAGTCAAGCAGTGGAGGGGGGTGCAGAGCGGGAGGGACCAGGCAATTCGGTGGAGGGACACCGGCACATCCATCTCTTGAGGAATAGGAAGCCTCAAAGTGTCGCTTAATGGCCTCCTCAGGGATGGAGCAAAATGGCGATGAGGAGCCCAGAACTTCCCTCATCGCTTTCCGAGGAGCCCGTCGGTAGAGGCGCTGGAGCCTTGCGGCCTCCCTGACGTCCCGGCGATCGTCACGCGGCGCGGCAGCAGCACGGCGACGAGGAAGCCCAGGAGGATTTGTGGGCTGCGGCGCCGCCGAGAGTGAAGCCGTCATCTCATCCAGAGCGACGATGAACTCGTCCCATGGGGTCCCCGGGATGAATCGGGGCAGCCACTGACGCTGCCAAGCCGTGAGGTGGTCAGGAAGCTCAGCAGGAGAGCCAGGAGGCAACCCAGGCGGACGGAGGATCAGGTGGAGGGTCTGGAGCTCCAGGTGAGCGACGGCCAGGCGGCATGGCCCCGTGACAGGCCGTAGCCGGAGATGGTGGGGGGTCCGGCAAAGGAGGGCGGCCGGGCGAAGGCTCCGGCGAAGGTGGAGGCGGTGCCAAGGGCGGATGTACCGGTGAAGGCAGAGGCGGCGGCGGCGGAGAAGGTAGTCCAACAGATGGAGGGTGGTCTAAGGGGACCCTGGGAGGGGTCAATTCCCGATCCTCTGGCAGACGGCGACGTCGCAGGGCATTCCGCGCTCTTGCCGCCGCAGATCCAGCCCGTTGGAGGATGGGTGGAGATTCCAGGGACTCAGGGGAAGATGATGATGATGAGGAGGGGGCAGGTGAAGCCTGGGGCTCCTGTGCAGGACGAGCAGGGGTGGCGACCCGCAAAATGAGGTCCTGCAGGCCATCAAAGGATGTTGAAGAAATCCCCAACTCGTCCTCATTCCCCACCTCAAATGGTGTTCCCTGGTGCTCTTCCTCAAAATGGGCCTTCGCTCTCTTGAAGGAATATTTGTGCTCCCGACAGCTATATTCGGTGTCACAGCACACATAAGAGAGCTCCCACCCTGGCCCATGGTCTTGTATGAGATGCCTTTTTAGTCCCTCCCGCTTTCTGATAGTCAGTACACCTGACTCACGACATACAGGGCACTGAAAGCGCTTGGTGACCGGCAGGGCAATGTATAATGTAGGAGGAGCCTCCATGTAGGACCGGCAGTAGAAGTTTGAAGAAGCAGAAGGGGGGAAGCAGCAGAGAAAGATTAGAAAAAATCATGCAGAGAGTCATGCAGTGAGTGAAGTCAAGTAAGCATGCAGTTAAGATGAAGGAGAACTGACGTGAGAGGAAAACAAAAAAAACTCGAAGAAAATTGAGTGAAGAGAAGTTGAAAAAAGGCAAAAAGTCCGAAAACGTGCAAGTTTAAGCATGCAGCCGGCCTACATGGGACACACGGTGCCGCAGACGATGGGTCAGCGGCCCACCACATTGAACAGCACCGCACTGGAGGTCTCCTATAGCTCAACGCTTTATTCGGGAAAGCTGGTGCCCCTAGCCAGCCCCACCGGGACTCCTGGTTAGGCAGGGCGAAGCTGCCAGGAGTGCGTCCCACCACTCCCCCAGGAAATCCAAACAAAAAGCCTCAAGCGCTCGCTCTGAGACTCAAACTTAAGGCTAAGATCAATTTGATCTTAGCCAAAAGGCCGAGAAGCGATAGAACAGTGATATACTACACTCAGAATACTTGCACCTTTGGCCAACCACCCAAAGAAGGGTCTGGAGTGCAAAATTATATGTAATGGCTGCAATAATACAGTACAATATCTAGTATTTAAAAAATTCTTTTGTACGTAATTAAAATATCTGTATAATAAAATAATCTCAAATTCTTACTCGTGGTCAGCTCTCATAACATAATTCAATAGTAGTACACATCTGAAGGACGCGTTACAACAAACGTTCGGTCACAATCAACGGATGTTAAATAACATTTATTTTCTCTGTATGCATTCCTCAGGTTTTACAAACGCTGCGTTAAGAATGTGATTGATGTATTACCTCGTGTGTTAATTTTTGTTTTTTAAAGCCAAAAGGTAAAGTGTCATAGGGTCCTTCAAGCCTTCTTTTGGGTCCTGTAATTTTAAATAATTTATGCTCCTCCACTGTAACAATGTTCTTTTCTTTAGTACGTCTTATTCTGTTTTCTTCAATGTCTATTGTCTCCGATGAGCCACTCAGGACCAATGATTTCAGAGTTTCAAAATTTAATTTTCCGCTGGTTTTTAAATTTAGGGTAAGGCCTTTAATTTTGCATACTTCGACTAGTGCATTTTTGTTAGTGGACCATACCAGGTAGGCATAGGTCTTTGGCCCTCCGGAAACAAATTCTACAATATAGGAGCCTGGGCCATACTCGACCAATTCGTCGGTCATCTCGCCCAAGTAATCCCCTGTGGGGACCTTGTGCATGCCCTCTCTGTGAACGTAGAGGACACTGTCTGTGTCGTAGTAGAGAACCTGGCTTTCTAACTTTTCTAGATGTTCATACAATTTTAATCGGGCATGTGATGTTGTAAATGCTGCAATTACTACGTTTACAGTTCTCGCGGGTTCACATACCTCATCAATATATTGCCAATTCACAACTAGTACCGTCTCATTAATGATTTGAGTAGTATTTACATCTATTTCTGGATTAGTCAGCATTTGAAAGTACTCATAAGCGTCTCTAACAATTGATGTCTTTGTTTGGTTCTCTCTTTGACCAAATTTACCCCAGAAAGAATTTAACATTAATTTAGCTAGGGAGCGAAGACCCCCGTTCTTTTCAATTTTGGTCGGGTCCAGGTGAATACCTTCGTGTTCTTGGTAATTATGAATGTACTTGGCCTTGTCTTCTTGAGTGAGGCACCAAGAGGGGTAACCTGATGCCTCCTGTTTGATTTTTAAAAATTTGTTGATGAAGTCGGTGAATAGGCCCCCTGTCTCGTATCTTGCCACCTCGTACTCCCAGAGCTCGTACATTTCTAACATTTTGTATCCCTTTTCCACAGCCTTTCGAATTTCATTCATTGTCCATGTCCCTGTCAATGCTCTTTCCTCGATGTTATGATTACACTCTGTGTTGGACATTTCTTGACCACATGTACGGCAAAGGAGAAACATTAATTTATTATTCATACGTGCTGGAAGGACGGGATGATACAAATTTAGAGGAGGCAGAACTTTACACTTGAGGAGACCTTCGGCCTTCAAGCCTCTTTCTCTACACTCCTTGTCCCCTACATAGATTGTCGGATGGCTTAATATGTAAGGACAAAATTTATTTACGTAGGGATATAGAGAGCAGACGTCTGCATACTGGATAGTTTCTCCGTCCTTGCACTTGTGATAGGATTTCGCATTTCCTGTCCTTCCCCCGAAGAAGGCATCTCTGGGATTAAGTGGGAGTGTGTTTAGAATAGGGAGTGAATTTAGATGATCCAAATTTTGTTCTTTCTTTAGTTTTTGAAACTGACACTCCCACATTTCAACTACTTCATACCCAACATTCTCAAGTCGAGAAATTTTGGATTTGGTTCTCTCGAACCTTAAATGCAGAGTATCGGAAGGGTCATCTGTAAGGGGCTCTTCCCTTTTAAAAGGAAAACATTTGGGACACCCGTGGAAGTAACAGCCCTGGAACTCGTATAGACGCTCTCCGTCAAACCCATCGACTTTTAACTCCTTAATTTTGATTTCTCTCCCCCGTCCCGCGTGTTGAATTTGAACACCGCGCTTTTCTTCCTCCCAAGACAACCACTGCAAAGCGATAGGCGATTGAATGTCCACAAGACGGTATCCGTTCTTAGGGATCAGACCGATGGTGTTTGGTTTCAAAAAGTTGCGTCTGAAAGCCAGATTGCATGCGCTTGCAATGGTAACGGCTTCCATGAAGGGGTCAACATTGCACTCTTTCAAGAAAATGTCTCTGAATTTAATGCACGCTTGCGCCAGTATGTCTACATCTGAAATACAGTACTCGACCAACTCTTTTTGAAAATAAAAAACTACATTGTTAGCGACTTGTTCGTTATACCAATTTTCAAAGTCTTTGTGGGTTTTCTCGAACATGTTTTCAGGGCAGTAGTACTCCTTGGATGGTATGGGGCCTACATAATTTTGGTTTGCCAATGTGTTGAAGAGGTGAGGGAAGTAGCCCTTCTTCTTCTCCGGGGGGAGGTCAAAGGCTTTGGGTAGTGCAGAGAGGGCCATGGGGAAATAGTTTAGCGAATCGATAAATCGCACATTGTCCAACTCCATAAGTATGACTTTAGTGCCACGCATAATTAGCTCTGGAGTGAATTTGGTTTGTTCGAGAACGTACTTTAGCAAAAACTGGAAATCGAAACCTTGGCCATTATGAGCAATGACGCATACGTTTTTGAATTTTTTTCTCTCATCCATTACGTACTCCATAAATTTATTTACAGGATCATTGTTAAATATTTTTGTTCTGTCTTTACAAATATGACAAGATTTGCCATCAATACATTTCCAGCAGAACTGTTGAGAGACACAAAGGTTGACTCTGTGAACTTTAGAATTTTCGGCTAAAATTTCATCTTGGCGGGTCTCCAGATCAAAGAAAATGAACAGGAAGTCTTTAGTTTTGGGTTTATTATTGTCTACCCGCATGTAACATTGATGGTTTGGTGGCATATAATCGTTACAAGTTTTGCAAAACACTTCACCGCACACGTGTTTTGACTTGCGATTTTTGAAAAATACGAGTTTTTGGCAGTCTTTACATTTCTTTACTGACTTGCAGCGCTCACTCTTGTGGGCTGCTAAGCAAATTTGGTTTTTGAATTTGATGTTACAATTTGGACAAACTATTCCTCCATGCTCCTCTTTACATGGCGGAGAAATGGTCTGGCAGGAGGGGCATATGTTTGAACACCTGTGTTCACCCTTGTGGTCATAAGGGGTGTGACAAGGCTCACAGAAGTAGGTGCATACAAAAGCCGCAGTGAGAGATGTAATCACGTTGTAGTGTCCATCGTGATAAAGCAGGTTGATTTTGTACTGAGCATCAGAGTTGTTACCATTAAAGTACACAACCCGGCCTTTGTTTCCATAACTGTAGACTGTAATGTTGTAATTCTTCAGGTGGTCTTGGAATTTTGAAAGTTCGGGGATCCCCGCTCCCTGTTCAGAAATTTGGACACCGGCTTTAGTCATCAGTTTTTGGGCTCTGAAAGTTTGTCGCTTACCCTTATCCTGCCTTATTGCTTTAAATTGAGGATCTTCTTTGGCGTAGGCTTTGGCCACAACCAACGCACGGGGTAAACACAAATTGTCCACATTTTCTATCGATACAATACCTGTTCGTGCCTTGCACTCTTCGTGAAAATTATTGTACAAGCCAGGTCTTCTACTACCACCACTACCTACAGGGAGGTTCACTCTTGTGCATGTGATCTTAAAAGTGTCCGAAGATTTAATAGAATCGGCATTACTCTGAACGATCCCTCCAAAGATGTCCCAAAGTATATCGCCATGTACTTGACTGGCAGGTCGGTAAGCTACATATCCAGGGTCTTTAGTTTTGAAATTTATAGAATTTAAAGTGAAACCAAGATAATCGTTTTCGCTAGTGTCCTCTTTCGCCTTTTTAACAAGATCAGAGAACCCTTTCCTAATCCAATCTAGTTCGGACACCCCTTTAGGCACCGGATTAAATTTGAAGACGGTTTCAGATCCATTAATTCTAAACCTGCTACTGTAGGTTTTATTGGTACTCATTACCTTAATGGGCTCCATGTTGTATGTAATTAGCTCTAAGATAATGCTATAAATAATGAAAAACCGCTAATATAATACAGCGAACAGCTTTGATACAAGCTTTTAGAGCGGACTTGATTCTTCAACGTCACGTCAGAGACTGACAAGAAGACCCCGTCACGCGCTTAAATAGGAGTGGGAGCCGCGCATGCGCAGTACACGTTTTTTTACGGTGCACTATGGTATGATGCAATAACCGGAATGAATTGACTAAGCCTTTTTAGGTTACCGTTACGATACCTACACACTAACACTGCGTTAGTAAAAACAAGCACTTGAAATACAGTCACGAACAATATTTTGATAAAACACTACTACGATAGTAAAAACAAGCACTTGAAACACAGTCCCTCACGATAACTCACTTTAATAAAACACCACTATGATACAAATAACTTAAAACATTTCAGGACACTAAGACTACACTGCTTTGCTGTATAACAAATACCACTATATTCACTATAGTAATAGATTAGAAGTTAAACACAATACCGCTGAGCACAGGGGCTGTCTCTTTGCCTTCTACCGGTTGTCAGTTGTATCTGTTGCCGCTACTGTAGGGAGCAGACCAGTCAGGAAGCTAATTTAGACCAATCGGGGGGACGCGCTTATTCCGACCAATGAGACCGCTGAGGTAGATGTTAAATGTCTGGTTTTTTACAGGTGACTACAAACCTCAAAGCCGCGCGTCACGTCCGGTATGAACTAAGCGAGATCTTTTTGAAAATAGACTCTGGACACACTCGGATAAAATGAATTCAGATATCCTGTGAACTCATTAAATATTGTATTTGTTGTATACGTGTCTGAGCATGCAGTAACCGCAGACCACGACCAGTCTACCACGAACAGTCAGCCGGTGCAACAAGTAAGTCGTCATTCATAAAGTGATGGTTTACCGTAATAAATATATCGGAACTAAGAAAATGTCAGGCAGAAATTCATACACTAGAGTAGTAAATTAATGTGCCTCAACGGAAAGATAATGTTTATTAATGAATTATGGAAATGCATGGCCATAATGCAAAAGTTTTGGTTTTTAATATGGGTCAAGTGAATGTATCTCGTCCGAAAAGTAAAGTATTGGCATAGTAAGGAGTATGTCGGGGGTTAGGCGTGTACGGTAAAGAATGCAAAGCTCACTTGAATAGGTGCCCGCTGTATTAAGTGTGAATAAAAGATTTTGAGGTTCCGTAATGGGCTCAGTGTGTACGAAATACATGGACGTACATACACAAAAATATATGGACCTTTCTCTAGACTGTTTTGAAACTGTTTTAGAATAGGTAAGGGTAATGAGACAAGTGTATGGGCAAATATTAGGGTTGTTGCTTCAGAGTAGGGCCTTGGAAAACACGCGGCTAATATTTGGTTCAGGTACTATAAAACATGTATAGATGTTTTTTTTTTCTGAAGTCATCCCTTAAAGGTTCCGTGAAACTGAGCGAGGAGCGAAGGTGAATTTTTCGGTCATACGCCTAAAACTTTAGTAAGTTAAGTGAACTACAAAATATGTATAGACTATGTATGGTCAACCAATACAGGAGTTTAAAGACATCAGTGTCTGGAATAACCGGGCAATTAGAAATGTGTTTCAGTATAAAATACATGGGAATATATGGGCAGTCATGTGGATACCGGTCGTAGGTGATAAATCGGGGTATGCGCTACGAGTGCTGGAGGCATTCGAAAAGTAACCTCGGCAGAGTGAGCCTTGGAGACGCTCGGAGTACTCAGGCTGTAGACGTAGGCATAGGTACGCGTAAAGTTTGGGTTGTTAAGACCCGAATTATGGGAAGCGTTAGGAAGGTGTGAGGCCTGTTTAAAAATGCATGTCCAAGAGACGAGCAGTTACAGGCCGATGTATGTGGAGATTGATTGGTGATAACATCCGTGTATGAGCGTTACGTTTAAGTACGGAAGACAGACGGAAAGTGTGGGATCCCAACAAGGTGCCGACACATGAAAGATGTTGTCGGTTGAAGTATGTGAATATTCATCGGTAAAAAGCAGGCGGTAGGAGTCGGGGATGCATATTGAAAGTGTAGGGTACCAGCAGATGAGTTTTATAGGACAGTGTACGGTAAAGTGTAGACCATATGCTTAAGCCATTGTGAGCCTGAAGACGCTCAGGCTGTAGGCGTAGGCTACATAAAGTTTGGGCTGTTATACGCTCTGTTTAAGACCCGAATTATGGGAGGCGTTAGGAAGGTGTGAGGCCTGTTTAAAAATGCATGTCCAAGAGACGAGCAGTTACAGGCCGATGTATGTGGAGATTGATTGGTGATAACATCCGTGTATGAGCGTTACGTTTAAGTACGGAAGACAGACGGAAAGTGTGGGATCCCAACAAGGTGCCGACACATGAAAGATGTTGTCGGTTGAAGTATGTGAATATTCATCGGTAAAAAGCAGGCGGTAGGAGTCGGGGATGCATATTGAAAGTGTAGGGTACCAGCAGATGAGTTTTATAGGACAGTGTACGGTAAAGTGTAGACCATATGCTTAAGCCATTGTGAGCCTGAAGACGCTCAGGCTGTAGGCGTAGGCTACATAAAGTTTGGGCTGTTATACGCTCTGTTAAGACCCGAATTATGGGAGGCGTTAGGAAAGTGTGAGGCTCCGGCAGGGACCGTTAGAAATGCATGTCCAAGAGACGGAGTGGATATAGGCTTATGTGTGGATATTGATCGGTGGTAAAATCCGTGTATGAGCGTTACGTTCAAGTACGGAAGACATATGGAAAGTGTGGGATCCCTGCAGGGTGCCGATACACGAAACATGTGAATGGTTGAAGTATGTGAATATTCATAGGTAAAAAGTAAGCGGTAGGAGTCGGAGGTGCATATTGAAAGTTTAGTCCCAGCAGATGAATGATGTAGGCCAGTGATCGGTACAGTGTAGACGGTAAACTCCGGTATGCTCAAGTATGAGAACCTTGGCAGCGTGACGTTTAGACGCTCCTTAAGACGCTTGGGATACGCAGACTGAGGCGTAGGTAAACGTAATGGTTAGGGTGTTTCGGGAGACAGGCAAAGTGTGGAGTCCAGGCAGTGTGAGCCATAATAGTCCCCCGGTACTCGAAAGGGTGGATAGTCCTATGCACAAATCCGGGTGTGAGCGATATTCCATGGTGAGACAGCTAGATAGTATTGGAGCCTTGGTAGTATGCGGTTGAGGGCTCCAGGCGCTCCGTTACTGTGGAAATCTGTAGGCATACGTAGTTAGAAATCAGAGGTTAACAGCGTAGGACAATTTGAGGGAGCCGTTATAAATATGGGTAAAATCGTGTAGCGAAAGGTCTATGCACACGTAAAGGTGATAGATATGAGCTAAACGATCGGCTAAGAGCATTAGAGAAGTATCGGGCACCGGTAGTGTGAGCCTTAAGACTCTCCGGTACTCGAAAGGGTGGATAGGCCTATGCACACAAATACTGATATGAGCGATATTCCGGGATGAGACAGCTGGAAAGTATTAAAGCCCTGGTAGTATGCTGTTGAGGGCTGCAGGCGCTCCGTTACTCGAAAGGTGGGAGTCTGTAGGCGTAGGCATACGTACATTTTGGATTGTTATACGCCTTGTTAAGGCCCAAAGTATGGGAGACAATAGAAACGTGTTCATGGATATGTATCAGTATAAGATCCGAGTGTAGGCGATACGTCAAAGTACGGTAGGTGATGGTGGTGGAAAAGGACTGAGCAGGGTGCCGACACACGAAAGATGTGAATGATTGAAGTATGTGGATATTCATCGGTAAAACGTAGGCGGTAGGAGTATGGGAGGCATTGGAAAAAGTTTAGGGTCCCGGCAGACTAATGATTTAGCAAAGGTATCGGTAAAGTGTAGACCATATGCTAGTGTGAGTCTTAAAACGCTCAGGCTGTAGGCGCAGGCTTAGGGTTTGTTAGAAATCAGGGGCTAACAGTGTAAGACAGTCGGAGGGGTGGTTAGAAATACGGTCAAAAGCGGGTACCGATAGGTGTATGCAAACGTAAAGGTTATGCAATAGGTAAGATCGATACGCACGGATCCGTATCGGACCTGGGCAGTGTGCGGGTGTCCAGACGGCCAAGGTTTGGTTCAATAGGCGTCGGCTACGGCTTTGGAAAAGAAAGTCAGAGGTGTGTGATAAACAGGAAGTCAGGGTTAAGATAGGTGACAAGAGGAAGTCTGGGGTTAAGATAAGTTGCCGGAAACCAGGAAGTCTGTGGTTAGGAAGTACCCAAATGTATATCCCATAAGAGACAATGCTAAAATAACGCCATAAGAGCCCATGTTAAAATAACTCCATAAGAGCCCATGTTGGGGCTCGATCCCGGGGTAGTCTACTGTGGTTGCTCTGCAGGCTTTACATTAACGAACTAGGTTCTCAAATAGACAATGAAAATAGGGATAACCAAATAAACCCAAACTGTTAGTAACATAGTAACATTAAGCAGCAATCAAACAGACAGACACTAAACCAAATAGATACTGACTGCTATGTCCATTTCATGATAGCCGTGAACCACAATGTTAGAGTTAATTACGGTACTAGCATTAGTTAATGCTATAAACTTTAATGAAGCATTATATGGTTTATAACGTCATAGTTGAGTACATTACTGCTAGTCATGCACGGTATAAGACGTTGTGGCTAGGTAATAACAGTCAAATCGTAATTATATTAATAAATTTGGTTATATTTTTAACAGAGCACATATCTATTCCCTAGCTAAGGTTGGGCATCAATTAGATATATTATATTATACATATAAAACCTAAAACCTCTTGTACCGTTTAATCATTAGCGTATGAAACTTTTAATAAATTCTTAACAAAGTGATTTGCAAAGCATAACCTAAAATGAATCTTTCATGGCAAAAAAACAATAAATGGTATTTTTACTGTGTTTAATTGACTGGTAGAGTACGAGTACGTAAAAAGGGATAGACGGAGCTGGTATGAACCACCAAAGTTTTTATTACATTAATTTCTCGTCTGCCATGTCGGTAATGTTTTTTTTAAGTACAAATATTTCATTGATAAAAGCTCAATTTGTACGCTATATTCTTGTTCTCAGTGGACGAAGCATACCCACGCTGACCTGAATTCTGGCACTTGTTTAACCCTGTTTTAATTTAATTACAGTGTTGTTCCGAAAATTAGCTTGGAAGTTTCAAAAATAGCGTTGGCAGTAGTGACTGAACTTATTTAAGGTGTCAATTTGCCAACTATAAATATTCACTCGGATCAATACAAATAAAAGTAGTTTTCTTTTTCTATTATAATGCACAATATCCATACTACGTAATCAGTGTTAAGGTTCCAAGTACTATCTATATAAGTTACTGTTAATTGGGATTATTTTCTAAGGGAGTTTTGCTTTTCAATCCAACGTGCAAAAGTTATATATTGGAAAGGAATTCGGTAAAGATACCATACAATTACTTGAGAACTATAAAATAATAGACTATATCAATAAATTCACAGGATGTTTAAGTTTATGGAGGAAATGGTGAAGTTTCTGCTCTGCTAAACAGCGATAATTATTCACGAAAGTTTCATAATTGCAACGCTAGACTTTATATATCTGATCATAGAAATTGAAAATCTTCCTCAATACTATTTTTATATAAGGTACGTTCAAAATAAACTAATTAAAAGTCTGTGCACGAATGAATAATTTTCTTGAACCCCCTTATTAAAAACGTTTTGATTGAAATTGCCTTGATCATTATATGTCACCAAATTCTAAACACTACGTTGCCAAATCTTATTACGGTATAGGATTTTTCTCAGTTTTCTTATAAATTTATTTATTCTGCGTTTGCGGTTTTATCGTTGCCATCAATGTTATACATAAGGTCAATGTAAAAATATTTGCTAACGCTCAGCCAAATCCTGGCGTTCCTCACAATGAAATTTATTTTGCTTACGTATAAATGAAGCTTCAAGCATAATTGCAAGTCTATAGATCAGTTCGGTCTCAAGATATCATGCGGACTGACAGGCCAAAACTGACATTTTACAGCACCTAAAGTGACAGGCTTAGCTAACGCTCGGCTAATGACGGTTTAATATTGGCTTCATAATATTTTTTATTGCAGGAAACAATTTAAAATAACTACATTGCAAGCATCATCTTAAAAATAATAAATAATAAAAATAAATTTTCAAGTAAATAAAGGTTTCAAAGTTAAATACAACTTGACACGTGTTAATCGTTCTCGATTGTTGCCGCATTTTTTCGTACATCAAAAAGGAGTCATGAAAACGTTTAATTTTTCATTGTTACTGAAGGCTATCCCAGCGGCCTGTCATGAGCCTGTTGACAGATTAAATTGCCCTTGACACTAGGGATCGTTTTGGTTGAGATATAAGTTGTCTAGAATCAGTGGTACATATGATATTTTCAGGGAGCTTATTTATTAGCCATGGACTAAAGCAGTAGTTCTGTGCTGTGCGATGCGAAAGTTATCTCAGCCTCTAGTTCTGGCCCGAACTGAGACACTCGTGAATCAGCGGTATGGTACGACGTCGAAAGGCTCCCTGATTCTCTAAGAGGCTCCTTAATCTAAGGCCCCTGAAGGCTTCTTTATACATCATTCTTTGATTTAATTTAGGAATTATTCTGAAAAATTTATTTTGCCTTCTGAATACTCTATTAAAATTGTTCCTAGAACAGAATTGGGATGTATTAGGCCAAAGTAGGCTGTCTTCAAAATATAGGAACAGAATTTTGCCAAATTAGACAAAACATAAATGCCTCAGGAAACCTCTGAGCAGATACTATCGATGTGATCGTTTTACGTCAGATCTCGACCAAGGTACAACCCAAAAACTTTGTGGACCCTTCTTCTTCTTTTCTTGTTGCACCTCCAGCACAATTGGTTGGCTTTCATTTTAATATTTTCGAAGGCAGAAATTGATCACACTGGTTTTCTAACAGTTTGTTTTCAAAGAAAGCCTTTATTGAAAAATTTTGCTTTTTTCATATAATGCAGAGTCGTACCGTCAATACACTGAATCATATTTCCATTATGGATTGATGAACACAGTCTTTTAATGTAGACGAGAAATAGGACTGGCTAAGAACTGATCCCTGTAGGACTTCATACGGCAATTATTCATTTTGCCTGACAGGGTGTTCGCGATCTGCATATACTGTTTTCTGCTACTTAGACCAAAGGCCATTACGAGGCAGGCAACGATCACCGCACGTTCTTAACAGGTATAACAATGGTTCATGATGCACTCAGTCAAATTCCTTTGAGAGGTTGAGAAATATGCTAAGGACATGTACCTGCCTCTCCAATTCTACATTAGAGTTAATGAGATATGTGGCAGCATCAATAATCGAATTTTGCTTTCGTGTAATTACTTAGATTTTAGGACTGTAGATTCACGCCTAATTTTTGACTAGGGTTGCTGACGTCACGTTTCTACAGAGTGGGTCAGTGAGTTTAAACCAAATAACTTCAAAGCGATCAAAGAAATCTTCTAACTGGTAAGGTAATTTTTCGAAAATTTTACAGTGTACTCAAATAATGGAAATAGGTCGATAGTTACTTTCAGCGCAAGGATCGCCCTTTTTCAAATTTGGAATGACTTATGCTGTGATGACGCCTTGGGCGAATGACAAGATAGTAAATTTTGTGAGTAGTACTGTAACTTGCTTAGTGGAGTGCTAAAGTAACCACACAGACAGTTGGTTACTCCGGCAAACCACCGGAGACAGGACCATTGACAAGACCAATCCCGTCAAACCGTGATTTATGAGCTAACATTAACGCACGCTGCAAATTTTTAAGGCATTTTGATCTTTCTGGAAATAAATTCTGTCAGCATTTAAGAATTTACTAATCAATATAAAGGTTTCGATGATCACTCATGTCATTATGGTTACAATAAGAAAAATACTTGTTTGATGGCAGGTTCTATTACACTTCTTGTCAGTATTATGAACACACATTACTTTTTTTAAACAACTTAACCACATTGATTTCTTATCAAAAACTTCCAATTATTATTTTAAATTCCCTAAATTACGATAATAAATATGAAGTTACTGTTGATAAAATCTTCATATCATCAACTCTATATGTTTCCATGTTGCCATAATAATTCAAGTTTTCCTTAGTTGAAGCCTAGAGTATAATGTAATGTAGAGTATTAAATAGATTTCATAGGTACATACATATAGTTGATATGGAACTTACCTTAGAATAAACATATTAAGTTTTATGCAACTGCCCTATTCAATCTACCTAAGTAGTATCGCAGATGTTCATGTATCCATATCACTATAAGAATAGCTTTTAACTGAACAACTAATCTCTTCTATCATTTTATTACAACCAATGTACCAACAGACCAACGTAAAGTTAAACCCTTAGTCAACAAGTGCAATGCAATACCTGCAATGTCAGCTCTGTTGATGAACCAACCATCTTGTGTGCCGGTCACGTGCTATGCGGTGCAGCTGTAACACCTGTTTCCTTTTTGCTGTGTGATCTGAGTCTCATCTTGGGAACTTGTAACTCATTTTTTATAGCTGGGATGAGATTTTGTATGAGGGAGGAGTGGGGGTACGTTAATTGGTTTACAAATGAAACACCATGGCAAGCCTTGTTGTGTTGGCCCACTGTAACTATTTAAATATATTTTGAATAAATACTTTAAAATGACGTTTATATTGACAGCCTCCTTTTAGAAAATTTGCTATTCAGATGAGAGAATAATATATTTGAAACAGAATTTTAATCCTGAAATTTTAGAAAGTCTATAAAATACTGATTAGTTTCAGAATGCCAAGCGTTACTGAATGTATAAATTTGTATAGCTTTTTGATAATGTTATGGAACATAGTGACATTATTTAATTAGTTACCAAGAACGTATTCCCTTATGTATAATTATTGCATGAAACCACCTTAATAGCCTAAATCATCCTCAGGGCAATCCAAGTTTAGACTGTTGGTCGGGGAGTGCAGACCTATTGTGACTTGTATTCTGTAGTTACATTTTAGTAATTCGTGTTGTGTTTTGCTTTTTATGAAATGCATGTTTTACGGTTAGTTTATTTGAGTTACAAACATGGTGGTTGTGATTATTGACCTATGCGTATGATAATGATCAGGCATGATTTAGATATTTTAATCCAGATTGAAGTTATGTAATAGGTTAGTTATTCACCTGAAGAAGAGATTTAGATTGCAGAACTCGGGCGAAATGTTTCCTTTTTTTTGTTTCACTGAATGATGGTAGACGACCGGAAAATCCTGTTTCCATCAAACTCCTTCCATCGTGAACAAAAAACTTCAAACAAAGAAGTTGTTAGATTGTTTTCTTCATTGTTGAGGTGGAAATCATCACAACCGAGTAGAATGTTCACAGAACGATGTTGTAAAGCATTGTAATTCTCTGAATTCCCCGCAGACCATCATTCTAGACAGGTAATGAAATGTTTAAACCTTTAACCTTTACCTTAACGGTTCCAGCCTTGCCTTACTTTAGGAATTATATCTCCATTAGGACATTCTTTGTCTTCCAGAAAAATACCATTGTTGTCTATAAAAAAAGTGCGTGGATTGATTTGGATATATGTACTTGTTATTTCTCAGGAAAAGCTAATACACTGATACGTTTCTTATATTTGTCTTGTAAAATTTGTACTTATTCTGACGTCTGGTAAAAAAAATTACATCATAGCAAAAAAGATAATTTTACTTCACGTTCAGAGTGAACGCAATGTGCTATAGGCCTACGAGTATATATAGTTGTTGGGGCGGAGCATGTACTCTTTGTGATTCAACGTTAATGGAAAGCAATTATATAATTAAAACGCGAACTATCATAACCGATTGATGTCTTTTCAAAGATTGGAAAATGATATCTTGCGATCGAATAGGCCTAATTACTTAAAAGTTTTATCAAGCTTCATTTCTATATGGATAATGTCTGCTTCAATGATGTTATCGAACCATATATATGCTCTTATGCTGTGCATAAAATTTTAATAAAACATCCAGAATTAATTTTTATAAATCAATGTAGATTATTTAAATAGAAAAATGTTGAGATTTCTTATTAAATGAACAATACAAATGAATCATGCAGATGTTCCTATGTTATGTATAACATTTCAATTAAACATGTATAATTAATGAATATAATTAGCTTATTTATTGCAAAATGTCAATATAGTTTTTATTACGTAACAGTTTTAACTTTATATAGTACCTTCACACTTTAAAGTGACATATACGGTTATAGTTTTATTACAAATGAATCATACGGATGCTATTTTGTTGTGTATACATTTTAATTGGACATGTAGCCTTATAAATATTCTTTTTTGTATATTTTACTTATGTGGGCCTGATGATGTGCTCCTTAAACACGAAAGGTCTCTCAAAAATAAAACTCAATAATTACTGGATTGTTCGTTTTAAAATTAAGTATTATATTCATTAAAAAGAACCTGGTAGAATGTATGTAGAATTTGTTTTAATACAGTAATTTGTATTGCATAACTGCTCTCAGATAATGAAAACGCATCCGTCTCGGCGAATGAATGGCTGAAATTAATTCCTCAACTTTGTCATATGTTATTGTCAAGAATATTAATCGTGTGCAATTTTTACTTCTGAATATCACTACGATGAATGGATGTACTTGTATTACATTTGGGTGATGTATACGTTTTGAAAATACACTCTGACTAATGTAATCTACATTAAATGACAGCATATGTCGTTAATATACTGATCTAATAAAATTATCTAAACATGACGATTATATAACCTGTATGTTGTGTAATTGTTTAGAAGATGCAATATTTATATCAACCGATCATTTTTGATGGGTATTAATATTTTATTCATAGCATATTTGATATCGAAGGAAATGATTATTTAGGAATACTAAATATATTTCATTTCTAAACACTATTCTAGTGGCTGAGTGTCATCAAATCCTATCACAGTATAAGTTGTGAAATTTATTCTCTGTCTGACCGTTCAAGACACGCAATATTTTAAGGATGAATCAATAGTGCGATTTACTTGAAATTATGCAAGATGCTCCACTTTATATAGACAAAATTATATTCAATTATGATGTATATCCGTTCAGGAGATTTAAATGAACGTTAACGGATTTAACTAACTTCAGGGTATCCCGAGAACGGTTCAAAATAAGGACTAAAGATTTAAAATAATTTACTATTAATCAAGGAGCTGGCCAAATAATCTCCTGTGTGTTGCTATAACTGTCTTGCGTATGATATATTAAGAACGAATTGAATAATGAAATTTTTGTGTAAAACTTTATTCCTATATTCACAGATACGAATTTTCCCTTAATCAGAATTGTCCGAGCTTTAATAATGCCTAACTGTCCGTAAGATGTATCAAGTACGGATTGAGCTACATGGACTTGAAATTTTCAATAACTCTTCACTTTTAATGTGCAAGATCGTTGACGAAGTTGGTACACCACTAAGGACTTTGGCTGACAGAGAATCGTTTTATTTAGTGAGATATATTAAGAACACATTGTACTGTTGGTTTTAAATATATCATCGCATATTCATTCACCAAGGTAAAATTGATTTTTATAATGCTACATACATACTGAATTGATGATGAAGTTCTACTTAGGGTAAGTGGATGTCCTTCATCTAGTCAGGATACCAACAATCATCCCCATTTCGTTTAGAGGGGAGTCCAGGAGAACAGCAGTCCTCCTGGTATAATTACAGGAAAATCATTGCTCTCTTTAACAAAGCTCAGGTCAATGCAGCTTTTCGGAAGATGGGATCAACTATATTCAACCAGGATATCGTTGTAATAACGTCCATGGCATCGAAACTTGGCGAAACCTGTTACGGATACGTATCTGAGGTCTATCTTGTTTTAATTTCAACTAGGAAAACATTATTCTCAACAATTGATACTTACACGTGATAATTTGATAAAGTATTTAACACTCAGCGTAAGGGAGGCAAGGTTTAAGTTAATAGTAAAATAAATCACAATAACGGGTTTTAATTATAAAGTGTAGGTCAAGTTAGTACATTTTATAAAATTTTAAATGAAAATTCATATTTTTCATTTAACGAGCTAATGTTTTTACTTATGTAAGTAATATCTATTTATACAAGAACCTTTACGAAAAACCTGTCTTCAATATATATATATATATATAGTATAAAAGTAAAACGTTTCATTGTGAAGTTTAAGTAAATTAATCTACTTGTATTATCTATTATATTGGTTCACAAATATATATATATATATATATATATATATATATATATATATTGAAGACAGACAAATATATATATATATATATATATATATATTTGTGAACCAATATATTGATAATACAAGTAGGTTAATTTACTTAAACTTCACAATGAAACGTTTTACTTTTATACTTTTACACTAATTCAATTTTTTACGGATAGAATTATGTTTCAGAGGTTTACCATAAACATGTCTGATTGAAGAATTATTTGGTTGATACTCAATCAGAAAACTTATATTAAAGTATTATGAAAAATATTCAATAACAATAAAGTGCATTTCAATCTTAGAAGCATTTGTATAGAGAAAAAGCTATTACAGATATTTTACGAGTGTATTCCGAAATTTTACGATTATGTTCTTATAGTGTGCTTATAAGAAAGAAAATGTATAGAATAATAGTGTCTTGTAATAACACAGTATATGAAATGAATGCAAATGTACCGTAATACTATGAATAATTTAAGTTAAGTAACTTAACAGCATACACTAATAGTATTAATAAATACTGATGTATTTTCTAGTCCTTTAGAAATGTTTATCTAATTATCTATCTATATATATATATATATATATATATATATATATAATTGTTTGTGTGTTTGCCCTTTATGGAATCGTTAACTATTTGAAGGATCATTATGAAAATTTGTATGTATATGTATGTATTTTTCAACGGAGAAGGTTTATATGCTATGCCCATTGATGTAACTCGCCATCAAGTGACGCTGCAAAAGATAATAGTCTTTAAAGCGCCTACACATTATTAACTGCATTTACCTGACAGTTATGTATATTAAATAACCAAATACTATTTGAAGGCGCTAAGTTATGATGGGGAATTTCTCTTTAAGATAAATTTTTGGTTGAACTTAAAACTTGAGTGTTAGACTACTTTATAATAAAGTAAAGGTACGTGTACAATAGCTATAAATATACAGACACTTTCTTGGTCGTGGCAACAAGGCAAACTCTACATCGGCGTTGGAAATCTAAGTGACTCGTACCAGAAGTGCAGATACACAACAAAGCTTACGTAGAGCGTGCGAAGCCGCGGGAATCAGCTAATTTATTAATAAAAAAGAATTTATTAAATATCAATAGAGAAATGATGCTTAATTTTTCAGAAATCAAACATCGTTCTTATAGCCTACCATTCAAGATTAAACGACAAAATATTGGATATCTTAAAAAATGAAATGGTATTCAGGAATTCAGAGTTTTTCTGGTCATAACTAGCAGTAGTAAGAATGAAAGTGTCATAAAATTTATCTAATGTATTATATAATTATAATTTATCTTGTAAAGTAAGTTTTAGTAAAACAATTGTCAGGTATCAGTAACACAAAAAACGAACAAAATGATGTGTGAAATATTTCCCCACCCTGAATTCCAGGCCGGAACCTGACGCGATTGTCTGATTTCCTTCGTTTGTATGTGATAGGAATATTGGACCTGTGTCCATACGAGTTGTAGCACTTACTATACCGATTAAATTTGATTTCTTTTAACATTTTGTTATTGAATTTTAAAATGTTGCTTAAATTTGTAATATTGCGTTCATTCATGACTATAAGTAACGATCTCGCCTGAAATATATTAAACTAATTCTTATTTTTGAAAAATTATACATAAATTAAACAACCTAGTATTTACTAATAAAACATGGGGATTAAATCCTCATGTGAATACAAGAGTAGTAACTCTAACCTACTTGAAAAAAACATGTATACTACTAAAAATTAGAAACTTTACCCTCTTGCCACAGCTTTTGGTCTCATTTTAACTGATAATGTTTTTTGTCAGCAGGAAACTACCAATTAGATTTGAGATCTCATTACTTACTCGTTGGTTCTAGTTACTTAATTTTAATAGTATAATGTATCTTTTTATGTAGCCCCTACGTTAGCACTTTATAACTACACAATGCATACATTATTTTTGTATTAATCTTTTTGAAGTGACTACTTCTTTTGGCGGGCTATGGATGTATGGTTTGCACGGGGAAAACTTTCGTTTCGCGTCACGGAACGTAACGTCACGCTTGTTCTGTGTCTGTGGCTATCCAGGCGAGCTAGACAGAGGTTATTTAGAAAAAAATTCACTATTTAAAAAAAATTGTTCATACGGTTTTTTTTTTAAAAAAAACATGTATATTTCTTGAGATACAGGGTGGCGGAATATTCATCAGATAACCTCAAGTATTCTAAATCGTCTACTAATGAAAAATTTATGGTGATACATGTGAATAACTATAGCTAATGGTTTGGGCAATTTAATTATACACCATAAAGGTATAAATGATGCAAATTGTAGGAATAGAATATTTTTCTAGACAACAGATATAATTCTAAACAAAAATCGCTCTGGGGATTATTTTGAAAACAAAAATGCATATTAACTGAGGTAGAAGGCTTCAGAAATTAAATGCGGAGATATACTATCGATGGCTTACACGTATTTGCCAAAAAAGTGAAATTAATCTTACTTTTCTTTTCTTATAAAATCTCTAGTTAAGGAATATGGACGCCTTTAGTACTCATTGGCTTTCGTGACTACTAATCATACTTAATGTCTCTGGGAATAAAAAAGCCCTCTCTGACCATAAGAATTTGCGAGGTTTTGAGGGGCTTCCATTCTTCGGGAAATCGGACTCTCTACATCGCCACGTAGCATCGTGATGTTCTCACTTCAAAGTTTTCTCCCTTTTTAATAAAGTCTTGTCTTCCTTTGCCTCCACATAGAGCTTCATTAAGAAACTCTTTGCCTTTGTTCCACCATAGCTAGAAATGATGGGATTATTGGAACACTCAGTGCGGTGGTTGCTCACCTGTCATACTACAGTAGCCGACCCTCCTAAAATCCTAATCATATGATCTCAATTAAACATTATACTTTTTAAATGATAATTTCTGTGTGAATGCTCACATAGGTTTCAATCATTGGAAACCCCATATTTTAAAAGATTCATACTCCTGTAGTCTTTTAAAGGCACGACCTCTAGAAGCCCTTGCCCTCTAATAGGATATTTTTCAGAGAAACACATTCTTCATCTGAGGCATCCTTATTCCGAGGAACAACTGATCTATTAAAACATAACGTTGGGATATTTCTGTTTCTGAATTTATGAGTTTTTTTGTTTGGATACTCTACTTTCTGTGCCAACTTGGACTTGTATCTTTTCAAACATACCAACTCCGGTTAATACGGAAAGTTGTTGATTTATTTAATAAGAGCGTTTTTAGTTGTCTGTTACATATTTTTGTTTGTTTGGATGATCCAGTGGCGATGAAAATAAGTGTTGTTAAAAAAAACGCTGACTTCAATATTAAAGTAGAACATATAGTTAAAAATACATACATAAAAGGACACACACATAACACGCCAAAATGGTTAACTCAACCAGTTCAATAAGATAACTTTGTTTTTACCCTTTATTTTTTAGTCAGCAACAAAAACTTGATATAATCAAAGCAACTCAGCAGACAAGACATGAATCAAATGCTGTTATGTCTGCTGTATGATAGCCGTAATCCACAATGTTACAGTTAATTACGGCACTAGCCGTGAATGCCGTAAACTTTAATGGGGCATTATATGTTCTATGACGTCATAGTTGAGTATATGTATTGAAGTTCTGCACGATATGAGAGCCCGTTGCAAGGTCAGAACGTAAAGAATTAATTATAGTAATTATTTCATTACATTTTAAACAGCTGCCTCTCTCCAACAAAGTTCAGCACCAATAAAATGTTTTAGGTTGTAGATATGGAAATCATTAATTTCTTCCGAGTCGAAAAATAATTTGTTTCCGAAAACTTGAAAGCCTCTAAGAATAGACCATAGCTGAAGAACAACACGTAGTTCTTCGTAGGTCGTAACTCATCATTTCGTAATTGTGAAAAAGAATGGAGATAATACAAAAAGAACACGTATTTATGTATTACGTGAATAATTCCAAGCTATTGTATTGGAGTGTCGAATGATAATACATAACGCATGAACAGACCGAATGAATAATGTAAACTTAGACAGGCAACGTGTGTATTCTCATTTGGACTTTTTCAAAATCGAGATAATCATTTACTTGAACAAGTGGAAATTATATACTGATTTTCAAGTCTATGTGAATTTCTTATCAATATCTATCCAAAATACGCACAGACTGCTCTTTGACCTTTCCTCTTCAAAATCAAGAGTTCTTCCTTGGACCAAAAGTAACATGCAGTATGTAGCAAATTTACTGTCATTGTTACTTTTCTATCAAGTTTCATGACGCAGAAATACATGTACATGAGTGGATTATCCTTTGACCTCAAAAATGGACAAAGTTTTTTCCTTCGATTAAAGGAAACTTGTGTTCTAACTTTCAATGTCGTATATTTCCACCAAAATGTATCACACTAACGGAAAACTGGTGGATACCGTCTTTTGATCTTTTGGCCCCAAAATCAGTAGCGTCTTTCCTTAGATCATGACAGCCTACGATCAATATTTCAAGTCATCCGAGGCCCCGTAATCGGAATGAGTACACTATAAATCCTTTAACGAGTACCAATTGGAGGGCAAGTCTGGTGCCAGCAGCCGCGGTAATTCCAGCTCCAATAGCGTATATTAAAATTGTTGCGGTTAAAAAGCTCGTAGTTGGATCTGTGTCTTACGATGTCGGTTCATCGCTCGCGGTGTTAACTGACACGTCCTGTGGAACGTCCTGACGGTGGCGGTCCGGGCTCCCGGCGGTGTGTAGGATTCGCCTGAAGCATCCCGAGGGTTCCGGCCGCCGATCCAATCCCGCCGCGGTGCTCTTGACCGAGTGTCGAGGTGGGCCGGCACGTTTACTTTGAACAAATTACAGCGCTTAAAGCAGGCTGATTTCTGCCTGAATACTGTAAAGCGGTTTTCAATAATGCCCTGACGTGACTTATATTCCCAGTTCCTAGTATCTGTAGCTAAATATGTGGCCCTCCTAGCTGTTGGAAGTGGCCTGCTGCGCTTGTCATTGAGAATTATCACCGATGCACCGAATCTTACACTGGTCACCGTACAGCACTCAGATTTAGACAAAATTAAGATTAAAATTCCAATCCTTTATTTTTTATGCTGTAATACTGCTATAGATGCCAAATAAATAGCGTCATTAGTTATCTATTTACGCAAATAATTTAAGATTCAAGAAAATCGAATTGAGCAGTCTATCACTGCAGAAAGACATTCAATGAGAAATTTACGTGCAAGTTCAACTTCCTAAATTTAGACTAATTAATTTAATGTAAATACTATATGAACATGTATTATTTTTACACAAACAAATAATGATAAATACTCTTAGGTAAAAATTACATTAAAAGTCAACTAACAGGATAAAGAACGCAACCATTCGGTAGTATTTAGTAAAATATCCTAATCCATATGAACGTATTAAAAATATATTGTATTAGCAATAAATATTGTATGAATAACTATAAAATATAATAATAAACAGCATTATCATCCATCATATAAAATTAATTCGTATTCAGAAATAGTCATATTATTATATTTCTAATGCACAGTAATTATACGGACGAAAAACTTTATGTATAGTTTTTATGAGAAACTATTTGTACGCTAAAATGATTCGTAGAAGTACAACTGTATCCGATGTGCAATCACGTGTACTTCTACATAATGGCTATTACAGTATTGATATAGGGTATGTGTAATACACACTCTACAAACTACAAAATGGATCATAGTAACAATTATTAGGTGTTGAATTATGTTTTCATTGTACAGTTTACAAATCCAACTGTTTTAATTTACCTTAAACGTGTAATAAAAATTTAAACTATGAGAACTTAATGGTTATCTGGCGCTTAGTAGCTAGATTACTAACAATGTATTATATAGCTACAGTTGTGCTGTAATGGTGATACTGATAATATTGTATTCTATGGCTATAGTTGTATTGTAATGGCGATACTGATAGTATTGTATTCTATAGCTATAGTTGCATTGTAAAGGTGATACTGATAGTATTGTATTCTATAGCTATAGTTGTATTGTAGTAGTGATACTGATAATATTGTATTCTATAGCTATAATTGTATTGTAATAGTGATACTGATAATATTGTATTCTATAGCTATAGTTTGTATTGTAGTAGTGATACTGATAATATTGTATTCTATAGCTATAGTTGTATTGTAGTAGTGATACTGATAATATTGTATTCTATAGCTATAATTGTATTGTAATAGTGATACTGATAATATTGTATTCTATAGCTATAGTTGTATTGTAGTAGTGATACTGATAATATTGTATTCTATAGCTATAGCTGCATTGTAAAGGTGATACTGATAGTATTGTATTCTATAGCTATAGTTGTATTGTAGTAGTGATACTGATAATATTGTATTCTATAGCTATAGCTGCATTGTAAAGGTGATACTGATAGTATTGTATTCTATAGCTATAGTTGTATTGTAGTAGTGATACTGATAATATTGTATTCAATAGGTATAGTTTTATTGTAATGGTGATACCGATAATATTGTATTCTATAGCTATAGCTGCATTGTAAAGGTGATACTGATAGTATTGTATTCTATAGCTATAGTTGTATTGTAGTAGTGATACTGATAATATTGTATTCTATAGCTATAGCTGCATTGTAAAAGGTGATACTGATAGTATTGTATTCTATAGCTATAGTTGTATTGTAGTAGTGATACTGATAATATTGTATTCTATAGCTATAGCTGCATTGTAAAGGTGATACTGATAGTATTGTATTCTATAGCTATAGTTGTATTGTAATGGTGATACCGATAGTATTGTATTCTATAGCTATAGTTGTATTGTAGTAGTGATACTGATAATATTGTATTCTATAGCTATAGTTGTATTGTAAAGGTGATACTGATAGTATTGTATTCTATAGCTATAGTTGTATTGTAGTAGTGATACTGATAGTATCGTATTCTATAGCTATAGTTGTATTGTAGTAGTGATACTGATAATATTGTATTCTATAGCTATAATTGTATTGTAGTAGTGATACTGATAATATTGTATTCTATAGCTATAATTGTATTGTAATAGTGATACTGATAATATTGTATTCTATAGCTATAATTGTATTGTAATAGTGATACTGATAATATTGTATTCTATAGCTATAATTGTATTTTAATGGTGATACTGATAATATTGCATTCTATAGCTATAGTTGTATTTTAATAGTGATACTGATAATATTGTATTCTATAGCTATAGTTGCATTATAATGGTTATACTGATAATATTGTATTCTATAGCTATAGTTGTATTGTAATAATGTTATTGACTGAGAATAGACTGTTCTGTGACTTTTTAAATAAAACGACGGGGATAATTAATTAAATTACTTTTTGTAAGTAAACACTCCTGCGGCTAAAATAATTTTTATTTAAATTGATAAACACAATATCTAAACTCGAAGAATAATAAAACATGGATGTTTATTAAGTTTGGATTGTGACATAATTTATTCAGGACTATGAACAAATCGAGTATATCAATAAATACACAAGATTTATGATGGTTAAGTTATGGTGGAAATGGTGAAGTTTCAGCTCTGTCAAACGACTACATTATTCACGAAAGTTTCTTAATTGCAACGTCAGACTATATATATTTGTCCATAAAAATGGAACACCTTTCTCAATACTATTTTATGCCATTTAATAAAATTAATCCATTTTATTATACGTAAGATCAAAACTGTAAACGGTTAAGTAATCTGTCAGAAATTAATTGGTAATGCATGGCTTGAAAATTATTTGATCAGAGGTTGTTACCAAATCTAAAACCTTTCGAAAACAGGTATCTCTTTTCTTCTTCAGTTGTCAAGATCAAAGAGATAAGCCTTAGCATTGGTGAAAGAAGGAAAGATCTCTGACCACTCAAAAGTCGTAGTTAACAATGTAAAAGGTTTGCTATAAAAGCCTTTAAGGTATAAGATCATTAAGACCTAATGGTATTTATAACAGGTATGAGTATGTATAACTCATGTCACGTAACAGGCTACAATGATGTTGCATGGCAAATTTCAAGTATACTCTTAATTGCATTATGCTACATGTTTAGCTATGTTACGTGTGAAAATGCTATATGATTTTACTGTGCTTATATATATATATATATATATATATATATATATATATATATATATATATATTTATTTATTGTGCGATATTATCGTTGCCATTAAGGTTACCCATGGTTCAATGTAAACATATATGCCATTGCTTCGCAAAATTCCAAGGAGTGATATGCACTATAATTGAATTAGCTGTTGCTTATTTAGAAATTTAATTTCATCACAAATGAAATTCTCTAGATTAGTTCCTTATCAGAGTTTACAGACAGACAAATATAATACATTCAGTCTCTAAAGTAATATTCTTAACTAACGCTTAGCTAATAACGTTAACGTACAATAAAGGGCATAATGTATTACAAAAGTAAAGTAAATATTCTTAATTATTTATTAAATTATTCAAACCATTACCTCTAATCCATTTCTAGTCAATTATTTAAATAGGAAACCTCTGTATTTGAAACCTATTAACCACTCCATAAATTATTACCGTACTCCACCGTTACGTATAGTATTTCCATTATTTTAAATTAAACGTATTATCCATTACCCGTTCAATTGTAATCCGACACTATTAATGTTTTGATGGGATTAAATTCTATTAAAATCTATTCGGAGATAATTCATATTGAAACTCTGATTGGAAATACTGAAATATATTTGCTAACGATAGTCGCTCATGGCTTCTCATTTACGTTAGAGTATTTTCAAGGATATTGTAAACAATTTGTACCGTAGTTGTAATTATTTATGCTGAATCGCGGTAGGAAGTAGGCTCTTTTGTTAACTAGACGCGGTGCGTGGACATTGTTTGTTGGTTCGAGACAAGACATCAGCTGATCGAGATGACTACGGTGATACGTTCCGAGCCGGTTCCCGGAGAGAGGGGGGCCAGTCTTGAAGTTTCGACGACAGGGTGCAGACCTCAGTAGAGAAGCAGTATTTCTTCCTCTAATCCTATAGTTTTGGGATCTAGAGTAATTCTTTTAATCGGGTGTAAATTTAAATCAAGTTTTAATTTTCTTTAGTGCGTTTTTAGTTTCCTATCAGCCTCCATAGTCTTCAAAGTAGTAAGTTCCGTACCAGCGTTTAGTTAATATCTTTTATTTTTATACTGTTGTAATTAAATTTCTAAAGTTTCCCATCTTACAGAGTCTGAGAATTTAATTCAATTTTTGGAAGTATTGTGAATTAAATTTTGGTCGTAAAGTTAATATAAAGTTTTGTGTTATATTGATTTTTGAGTATTTTGAGAAGAGAACTTTTTATTTTATTTTGTTAATTTAAACCATTTTTGGAGAAGTGTACATTTATAGTTTAATTTTAATTTTAATTTTTTTTTTGATCAGACTCTTACTTAGATTTGATCGATTGTGAGAAGTTTTGGTGAAAATCAAATCTAAAGTTTGTAAACGTTGTTAATTTTTTGGTGAACTTTAATTTCGGAATAAATCAAGTATTTCCGAAAAGTTGTTTTGATTTATAAGTATTAGCTCCAAATTAATATAATATATGTGCTATAATAACGGTACAAATTCATAATAAGTCGCATACCTAAGACGGTGCTCATAAGCATACCTCTTCCGAGAATTTCTTTCGAAACATGGAATTTCAGAGTTTGATAAAGGTCAGTCTGTTGAAGTCCTGAATTTAAATAGGTAGGCAATTTTTCAGTAAGTACCTGAGAGGTAAATTACATATATACGCAAACTTATATGAGTTTTTAGCAGCATTAGCATTTCTAAAATTAACAATAAATATTTTTAATCATTTGAGTCCAATAAGGAATTACTTTGAAGTAGAAGAAGACACCTTACCACTGATGTAAAGGGAACGTATGAGTGAATTCACGGTATCTTCACTGTTTCATGAAATTGTAATAGTTTCTAAAATATTACTCGATTTGTGAATCCCTGAAATTGGAGGGAACCATTCCGTATTTACTATGAAATAACATTAATTAATGTTGCACATTTGTGTAGAACTTTTCTCTGTCTGGAACAAAAATCTAAGGTATATAATAGAATTATCGAATAAGAAGGTGATTTGTTAATCCTTTACTCACAAAATCTATGGATACATGAAGTAAATACTTGTGGATAGTATTTGAAATAATTTTTTCTAACAGACAACTTTAAACACTAATTTCTAACCAAAACCCTGCAAATATTATTTTTAATTGTCTTAAGTACAGCATTAAATGTGAAGGTCCAGTGGGTAAGTGCGTTATATTATATTAACAGATCTTTATGTTCCCATGATAAAATTACAAAAACTCATCTTATACACATTTCAAACCGAAAGAAAAACATAAGTCGTGTTATAAAGTCAAATGTTATTATGTATACTAAATAATCATACCTTGTAAATATTCCAAAACTATTCTTTATATAAGAAAATTTATGGTTCATTATTGAAATGAGAAAATTGCTTTATTGCAAAATTAATATATTGTTAAAAAGCACATGCAAGCAAACAGTTTGGGAAGTCACGTAGCTTAGAATAAACATAGTTTAGGTCATCTGAATTTGAAAATATAAAGAGCACAATAGAAGCTTCATCAAAGAAAAAAAACTCTTTGCTGTAGAGAAATTTATTCATTTACTGCCTAATTACATAAACTTGCTTAATTGTATTGAAATAAAAAATACACGAGTAAATTTAAACCAGACGTCTCGACATGCAATGCAATATCTGCAAAGACAGATCTCTTGATGAAACAGTCTTATAGTGTGTCGTTATGCGGTGCAGTAGTTGACGTCCCGTCCATGGTAAATACCGCGGAACAGCGTTAAAACCTGTTGATGAACATACAATCTCGTGTGATGGTCACGTACGATGCGGTGCAGTAGTTGCCCTCCCGTCCATGGTAAATACCACGGTACAGCGTTAACACCTGTTGATGAGCATACAATCTCCCGTGACGGTCTCGTACGATGCGGTGCAGTAGTTTCCCTCCGGTCCATGGTAAATACCGCGGTACAGCGTTAACACCTGTTGATGAGCATACAATCTCCCGTGACGGTCACGTACGATGCGGTGCAGTAGTTTCCCTCCGGTCCATGGTAAATACCGCGGAACAGCGTTAAACCTGTTGATGAACATACAATCTCGTGTGATGGTCACGTACGATGCGGTGCAGTAGTTGACCTCCCGCCCATGGTAAATACCGCGGTACATTGATAACACCTGTTGTTGAGCATACAATCTTATGTGATGGTCACGTACGATGCGGTGCAGTAGTTGACCTCCCGTCCATGGTAAATACCGCGGTACAGTGATAACACCTGATGATGAACATACAATCTCCCATGACGGTCACGTACGATGCGGTGCAGTAGTTTCCCTCCCGTCCATGGTAAATACCGCGGTACAAGCGTTAAACATGTTGATGAACATACAATCTTGTGTGATGGTCACGTACGATGTGGTGAAGGAGTTGACCTCCGGTCCATGGTAAATACCGCGGTACAGCGTTAAACCTGTTGATGAACATACAATTTCGTGTGATGGTCACGTACGATGCGGTGCAGTAGTTTCCCTCCCGTCCATGGTAAATACGGCGGTACAGCGTTACACCTGTTGATGAACATACAATCTCGTGTGATGGTCACATACGATGCTGTGCAGTAGTTTCCCTCCCGTCCATGGTAAATACCGCGGTACAGCAATAACACCTATTGATGAACATACAATCTCGTGTGATGGTCACGTACGATGCGGTGCAGTAGTTGACCTCCCGTCTATGGTAAATACCGCGATACAGCGTTAACACCTGTTGATGAGCATACAATCTTGTGTGATGGTCACGTACAATGCGGTGCAGTTGTTGCCCTCTCATCCATGGTAAATACAACGGAACAGCGTTAACACCTGTTGATCAGCATACAATCTTGTGTGATGGTCACGTACGATGCGGTGCAGTAGTTGCCCTCCTGTCCATGGTAAATACCGCGGTACAGCGTTAACACCTGTTGATGAGCATACAATCTTGTGTGATGGTCACGTACGATTTGGTGCAGTAGTTGACCTCCGGTCCATGGTAAATACCGCGGTACAGCGTTAAAACCTGTTGATGAACATACAATCTCGTGTGATGGTCACGTACGATGCGGTGCAGTAGTTTCCCTCCCGTCCATGGTAAATACCGCGGTACAGCGTTAAACCTGTTGATGAACATACAATCTTGTGTGACGGTCACGTACGATGTGGTGCAGTAGTTGCCTTCGTTATCACGGTAAATACCGCGTCTATCGGCAACACCTGTTGCTTTTTGCTGAGTAAACTGAGGTTCAACTGGAAACATTCAAAATAATTTTTGTACCTTGGTTCAGATTCTAGGTAATGGACATTTTAGAATAGACATGTTATGCTTGTTACTTGGTATTCAAATTAGGTGGTAAGTAAACCATTATACTTTTTGATCTTAAATTCAACTGAGTTCATTCTTCGTCCAAGAGAAATATACATACCAAGTTTGAAATCTTCAGAACCTTTGTTTTCAGTGATTCAAACTACTCAATTTTGAGAAGGTTCTTTAGCGTCTTTAATTATATAAATAATCAGATTCGTTCGGACAATCTCTTCCTCATGTTCTATGGTTATACTATTCAAATATTATAACCTTATTATTATTATGAAATATTTTTAACTGGAGTAAACAAATCGAAAAAATAAATCTTATCTTCTTAATGACATGCAAAAAAAAAACATTTAAGATATAATATTATTAAAAGTGTCGAGTTAAAAGTGTTGTATATTCAACACTGACAATGTGGTTTAAAAGCTAGAAAAAAAACGTTGTTTCTTCATGAAGTGTTTGTGTTCAATTTTGTTTACCTCTTTTGAAGCGCTGAAAGCTGACATAAATGTCTCGCGTGTCACGCTGAGAGTGATGCTTTCGGAGAATGTGATTGTTGGCTTTCCTTGGCTTTTGGAAGAACCGTCTAAATCTTCAGAGTACTTTTGAGGATAGGTCTGTCAATACGGTGCTGGACTCTCCTAACTCTGCAATACAACTTCAGCAGCATCACTGTTTTCAGAACCAGTAATGAGAAATGATATTATATCAAAATAAATATTGTTGTTTAGTGGCCCTTACTTACTTAATGCAGAGGAAACTATGTACCTTTAGAAATGTAGAAGAGGAAATTCGGTCGGTAACATCTAGTAGAGGCTACTAAAATATGAAGATAACCAGCCTTCCATTATATATTTTCGTACTGGTATCCGAGTACATTCTGAAGCGAGGTTACAGGGAAAGCACACGTTACAATAGTGGAGATAGAAGATTCCTTACACACTCATGATATTTTCTCCAGTGTATACAATATGTATAAGGCTGTTTTCTTAATAGATCAACATTCTATTAATTTAATTTAAGATTACGAAAGTTTATGTTTGAAATCACCCCAAATTTAAGAAGAAATTTTGATTATCTGATAGATAACATATAAAAGATTTTTTAAAATTATTTATGTGAATTCGAAATAATTAAAGAATTGCGAAACTTGTTCCCAGTTAGTTTTTCAAGATATATATGATTTTATTCTAGTTATTTTATCACCAGTAGAATCTATTCCTTATCAGTAAATATCATAAATGTATGTACGTATATGTGTATATATATATATATATATATATATATATATATATATATATATATTTATTAATCTTCAATAAGAATTCTTCAAATGTATAAAACAGTTTCTATATTGCGGCTTCAGCCGTCTTCAGGAAATTACAAAAATATAAATAGGGCTATAAGACAGAATAAACATAAAACATAAACACAGAAAACGAAAATTAAGAAAATAATGACATATATATATATATATATATATATATATATATATATATATATATATATGTATTTATTGTTTATCCTGTTTGAATTTTAGTATAAAGAATGTGTATAAAAAGGTCTGTCTTGCAGGGGGATGATTAAAGAGTAAAGAGTAAAACATTATAAATGTTAAAATGTTAAAATAAAAATATTATAAACTTCATCTACTGGTGTCTTGAAGTGTTTAAATAGTTCAAAATTTCACGTTGTAATATTGCACATAATCTTTAATTTATTTCATTTATCTTCATATTGAATTAAAGCTTATTTAGACTCTCTCTCTCTCTCTCTCTCTCTCTCTCTCTCTCTCTCTCTCTCTCTCTCTCTCTCTCTCTCTCTCTCTCTCTCTCTCTCTCTCTCTCTCTCTCTCTCTCTCTCTTCTCTCTCTCTCTCTCTCTCTCTCTCTCTCTCTCTCTCTCTCTCTCTCTCTCTCTCTCTCTCTCTCTCTCTCTCTCTCTCTCTCTCTCTCTCTCTCTCTCTCTATATATATATATATATATATATATCTGATTTTATTATAGTTATTTTCTTAATATCACCCGTAGAATCTATTCCTTATCAGTAAATATCATAAATATATATATTTACATGTATTTATTGTTTATCTTGTTTGAAATTTAGTACAAAGAATGTGTATAAAAAGGTCTCTCTTGCAGACGGGATGATTAAAGAGTAAAGAGTAAAGCAGACTGACACATAAACAGGAGAAACGGTGTAGAAGATGCTGAACACACAAGATTGATTACATACTACTTGTGCCAGCGCAATCTACGTCAGAGGTACACATTTACTACCAGCATAGCTCCTTTGTGACTGATAGAGGTACTTTGTACATGTCCACCCCAGGTAGACACCGGTGGAGAGGGAAAATGTCACAATTTAGAGGTACGGTAGCGCTATTTTATAGTCCTGTAGTTTGATAACACAGTATTTGTGTTGTATCTAGATTCATATATCAGCATATTACTATCCATCAATATCTATTTTCACGAGCATAAGTAGCCAGTGAGAAAAACTGTCCCGAACATTTTACGGAACTGAAATATTTACACAATCAGGTGAAAACTCTAAGATTAAATAACTCGTTTACATCGTAACTTGGAATCGTGTTTTTGTAATTCTAACGGAAAACAATACTGCACCTCCTGTGAATTATATTTAAAAAAATTAACAGAAAATAGTGACAAATGTCATGTGATGCATTTTCCATTAAGTATCTACTTGCCCTTTTTGTGTATAGTTTTGCTGTAATAACTACTCTAAATTTTCTTTTTATTTGTAGAAGTAGTATGATAAAGTAGCATTAGAGAACCCAAATTATTTTTAGAACCTCCAGAGTTCATAAGTTGTATCGTTTGTATGTAGTAAAGTAATGAATACATTACTAATCAATAAAAACTGCGTGAAAGTTATTTTATTTTGTTTTGAATAAATTTAATACAAGCGACTTTAAATTTAAATTTATTTAATTTATTAGAATTAATTTACTGAGAGATGTAAATGTTTTTAGTTTTTTCATCATATCCTTTATTTTAAAAATCAAGATTTATTTTATTTTATTAGCAAGTAATAAGATAAACAAATATAATTTTATACTCAAACGCTGGGTATAAAGTTAATAAATATACTCATATTTATGTCTTGTATTGTGTTTGATAATGATATTTCAGTAGTAAACTCATCTATTGTATGGATCAATCTTAATATCCTAGATCACATTCTGTGCAACAAAACAGTGGTTTTAGCGAAAGGGACCCAAGTGGAAAGAGTAGATCAAATCTTTTGCTTTGTATTTCGGAAAAAAACATCGTAACGGAGTCAAACGATCAGATACACATTGAGCGTTCATCGAATGATTCTGTGAAGCAATGTGATTCTCCTTAGACTATCCATCCAGACTAGTTATGACATTTTCAACCTTTACCCTTTATTAATGGTCTCCGCTATAAACTCATTAATTACATAGGGTGAGGACATTCCATGTCTTGCTGTAAAAATAGGCCATTATACCGCACGAAAACCTGACATGGGACATGAGGAATCGTGCGCCATCATTATTTGTAACAAACAACTGACGCACTAATGCGGCATGTCTTGTTACGTTACCATCTATCCAAAGTTGGATGGAAGCAAAGGGAGTTCATTTTACCTTACGTACGTTTCATAATTTAATATAATAGAAATTGAAATAAATTTTAATTAAAACCTCTTAAACGACATTACAATAAACTCTAAATAATACATCTACTATTGAATATAAATACTCGTTTATGATTAATAAGGATGTAACACTATACAGACAAAAGGGAAAGAGCATAGAAAGACCTTCAGAAATACCAATTCAGAAACAATTGTGTTACCTTTCGTGATCTTCATGTTACTACAGAAAAGTCGAGAAATGTGGTGGCATGAGGTGGATCAATCTTAATATCCTAGATCACATTCTGTGCAACAAAACAGTGGTTTTTAGCGAAAGGGACCCAAGTGGAAAGAGTAGATCAAATCTTTTGCTTTGTATTTCGGAAAAAAACATCGTAGGCACAGAACGATTTATTCCAGGACCTCCACTTTCCTGGTTACAGATGATAGTTGGAGAGGGTAAGAGGGTGAGAGTTTCTCTTAGAGTCGAAGACTGTGCCAACCCTAACCGTGACAGAGCCATTTTATGGTTGTATCCTTCGACTGATAGTGAAACCGGAGTAATGGTTTCCTCATCGCCTACCAAAGTGGCAAAGAGGACTGTTGGCATTGTCACATCTCCACCCTGTCGTTCTTTATCAAGGACTTGAGAGGACCTTCTTGAAATCGCATCGTTGTCCATCAGTGTCATAACTCGAAATAGAATGATCCTAGAGAATTGAAACTAAGTTTCCTATTGTTTCAAACCAATACCCTTTTAATTTTCAGGTTATAAGGTCACAGGGAAGTTTATCTATCTGTCTGCGTGCCTTTACAGAGAAAAGTCTCGATAAGAAAGTCTTAGAGATTTGAAACTTAGTAAATTTGCAGAACCCTTGTGGTTAAATAGTTAAAATGCAGACATTTCGTCTGACTGTACATTGTGTCCTTCGATACTCCACCGTACAATTATACTTCAGGTACCATTTCTTGACTGTCAAAAATTATATAATCGGAAGTAGGAAAATCCAGTGTTTCAAATTTGTAGCTGGTTAATGGTCATGTTTGAAATAGACGATGCAAAGAAAATCTACTTAAAAAATGTATAATTATTATTATTAGGACTTGTATGATAGTTTGGAATGGATGGGTTTTGTTTTAAATCAGTTCTATTCAGAGGGACAACAATGCTTCGATGTGGTATATTGCAAAAGTTATGAAGTCTATTGCTCCTCCCATTACTGACAGATAGAACCGTCGAAAATAAATACGGAAAAGGAATTTTCACATCCTGAAAAACAAGAGAGAAACTTTGTCAGCTTTCTGAGTGATAGGCTTCAACGACGCTCAGCCAAATTCCATGATTGAACGTGCACCGCCATTGAACCATTCTCGTCTATGTAGATTTTAAGCTTTATTAAAATTTTATCAATGAAATATTTTTTCCGAGATATTTTTCCAAATAATACATTAGGAATTTATTTCATTAAATGGACATGCTTACATTTTTTAGTATGTCACATGTTCAAATCTTTTATGAGTGTTCTGATATTCCTTACAAATCTATTTATTCTGATATTTTATCATTGCCATCATGTTTATTATTACCTAACGTTCGGACAAATTCCATGGATTTACGGCATCATCTTTGAACTCATTGTTAGTAATAAGAGAAATTAAGCTAATGAAAACTTTCAAGTCTATCGGTCAGTTTGTTTTTGATATATATATATATATATACATATATATATATATATTATATATATATATATATATATATATATATATATAGCATGAGGAAAGATACACAGGTAGGAATTAAGTTCTTCCAGTCCCTCAAGTGAATAAAAATAATCATATCCTTAGTTGTATTTCTTCAGTGATTTTATGTTAACCGGATAACATTTTTCTTGATCTCAAAAATACCTACATGCATAATTGAACAATGATGCCTCATTGTTGTACAGTGCCGTAACTAGGACTTGGTTGTTGGGGGGTGGGAGTTGAATTTGATAAACGGCACACCGCATCGGAGCGTATGGAATAAATCTAAATTTAAATAAATAAATTTAGATAGGACTAATGCAAATTAAAACATATACAAACTGAAATTCCAAGAAATTGAATTGATGCTATACAATATTTTAATATTATTTAACTTTTGAAGGAATGTTCTACTCCCCTCATTCCCCCATATCTTACTTCGCTGCTGCTGTACACGAATAACTCACATCTCACATCATAAACAGATTCAAAACCCAACAGGGATAAACAGTTAGCACCTTAATTTTATAATATTTTTAAAGGTGCTCAATTTTAAAATGCAGAATGAAAAGGTGTCAATAAACTATGGAAACTAATCTTCAATGTAGATAGTATTAAATATCAAAATCACATTCTTCCTTGTATTTGTAAATTAGCACATTGTGAATTTTAGAAAATAAAGTTTTGAAAGACATGTTTTAGAGTTTTTTTTGCAATATTTTTACACTCTGATATAACACAGAAACTTCGGGAGAGGGTCTTATAGAGTAAATGGAACGACTGGATATATTCAGCTGGATAAATATCTGACCTGAGGTAGCAGATGAACAAAGATTGAAAGCGCATCTATGAAAGAGTTTGTACTTTTATGTCTTGACGGCAGTCTCTTTTTAATTTATTAAAATACATATGGTTTGTGATGATCTGAAAAATTCACCACATTACTTCAGGATGACGTTAGACGGTTGCTTATAACCATGCTATTATTAGGTATAACCAAATCTGTATTTTAACACAAGATTATAAACCGTTACGTTAACAACTGATTTACCATGGACGTCAGAATTACATAACCTGTTTTTGCTTTAAGCTGATTGGAGAATATTTTGGACATAAAAATATATTTTTTATACACATAACAACAACATACAGATTTATGTAGGAACTCTTTACCAGACACTTTTGATTGACACCTTTGTGTTATACCACAAAAGTGGCCCTAAGTAGGCCAAGAGGAAAAGAAAATAAAGATTGTAAATGATAGTTGTAAATACTTTTTCTAATTTTATAAAAAATCGTAAACTGTATATTTTCGTAACAGAAATATATTTTATTTGTATCCTTGAAAGCTTAAAACCTTAACACAATTTACATAAAGTATTGAGTATTCAAAATCAATGAATAGTTAAAAGTAATAAATAATGATGGAGAATTTTGCGTAAAGAGATTTTATATGACCTGGATGAGGATTTAAAAATTTAAAAATGCCAGTGAAGTGAAGGTTGTCAAAATGCTGTTTGAATTGATGTAAATGAAAAATTAAGAATTTTTTGGATACATTTTCTAACTATGAATTCTTAAATAACAAATATATCACAACAGTACTAAATGTCACAGCATAAGTATTACTTTTTTTGTTATACTACTTGATATAGCCCAAAGATTTATACTAATGAAATATTTTGCTTTTTAATAATAACAAGAAATTTCCCTCAGACACCGTATGTAGTGGTAACAATTATTTAAATATGTGTAAAGAACAGAAAGAGTAAAGAGTTTCCGATACAAAAGTAGGTCGATAAATATTTTAAGCTATCCCAAAGTTGGCCTCCGCCGATTTAAACTGGCTATTTCTGGACATAATGGTTCAAGTTAAATATATAATGCTGAGTGAACCGGAAGTGCTTAATAAAGTAAGAAGTTCTAAAACTTCCACTTGAAAAAGTTTCAAGATGACAATTAATTCTAACGAACTTTCAAATAACTATTTTTATTATATAATAAACTCTATTTTTATTATTGTCATTTTCATTTGTGGTTTTAACTTGACACAAGGATAATTCAGTATTAGTATGAAAACATTTATCCCTATGTGTTAATAATAACATGACACGTTCTTTACATTTCACTTCATCCCAGACACAAGTAATATCAACGTTGGTTGTAGTGGTGTATCTTATCACAAATAAAAATCGTAATACTTAGTTATATGTAAATAACTTTGAAGTTTAGATTTATCTGAACCACAGTTTTACCAGCAACTCTAGTATGCCTTATAATTTACTTTTTGTATATGTATATAATTGTTTATATTTAAAAAAGGATTAAATTAGCTATTTATTAGTTAGGAAGTATAAATATAAATAACAATTCTGAAAAAAAAAACCTAACTTATTCAATCAGTATTCTGTCTGGTTGCTTTGCTTATTGGTAATTCTATATATGCATGGCCAATATATCCAATCAAAGCTTTTGGGGTAGTTTTTAAAAATGCAAAAGTCACAAAAAGTATCACTGAATTTAAGTCAAAACTATTTAGGGGGATTATAAGTATATATATATCTACTGAATCCAACTTTGGATCTCTTTAACATCACAATATTTTCCATTGTCCTAGACAAAGGGAAAATCTGGTAACTAGTTAGTAGAACGAAATTACGTTGTTTAAAACATGTACTTCTTTTTACAAGTTATATAATAGATTTAATGAACGTAATAACAATATTAAGCTTATTTTTGTGTATAAAAAGCTGGAAGTTAATATTGGTTACTTTATGAATGGTCACTTATGAATGGCAACCAAAACGTAAAAGAGGAGAGTGACCACAGTCAGAATGATGTATCTAAATGGATAAATGATATTTTCCGGGTTAAAAAATACTAGTGCCATCTAGATAACCTATTTTTAGTGTATGTAGTGAGGTACACACTATTGTTTCAGTTTTTTTTAATAATTATAAAAATTAGGACTTGCATCGTTAAATTGTCGTCACACATTTATAAAACAGTTTCTAGTTACATTAAATTATTTAAATAAAGCACAAGCAGATTAATATTTTCAGTTGTATTTCGAACCAATGGGGAAAAAACAAACATAACAAATAGAATAGTATTAAACTAAACTTAAAAATTGTATGCAATACGGTTTGGATTCCTGCTCTTACCAGTAAAACTTTATCAAGCGAACAGTCGGTTAGAGGATGACAAATTCAGTAATCCGGAACGATGAATCACCGGTGAAAGAGAACCCTTCTGATGTGAAAACAGCCGCGACCAATCAAATTGTAGTTTTACACCTTGCGATTTCCCACCCAACAGATGACACGGCAGATCGTTGTCGCAACGAAGTTGAGATGTGTTTGGTTTCACTGCGTTCAGGAATGGTAAAATTTAGAGAGATGTAACTTATGATTGAAGACATTAGTGATTTATCACACTAGTTTGCAACTCATATACAGTGTGTCACAAGTATGGATACACACTGCTTAGTTTTTGATGGATAAAAATGGAGGGATGGAACTCCGGACACCTTTCTAGGAAAAGAAGTACACTTTTTAGTCACTATTACAAATTTTCCAGTTTCCACAAAATGGGATTTTATTTTCGGAGGAGGGGGGAGGGGCGGCTTGAAATTTGTAAATGCAAAGACCCATTAAGTGATACCTCGTTTGAATGTCTTATATAAATAACACAGGTTATTAAGTTTTAGTAGTTTTATTCCTAATATTTATAATTAATAGTGCGAATGTAAATTTACATAAAAAATTTTAACTGCTCCCCAAAAAGTCCATTTTGGGAAAATGATTCGCTTTTGTTTCCTAAAAGGGTGTCCTGAGTCTCATTTTCTATTTTTGTTCAATGAAGGTTGAGCAGGATCCATCCATACTTTTAACTTAAATCATTTAAATAAGCTGCCATTTTATAGTGGGTTGTGTCAGAAAACACTAGTTTCTACTGTTTTTCTTCTTTTATGAAGACCTTTCAGATGAGGTGTCACTTAATGGGTTTTTACATTTAAACATTTTGATCTACCTCCCCAAAATGCCATTTTCTGGAAATACGCAAAGGGGGTGATTGAAAAGTACACTTCTATTTCCTAGAAAAGTGTCCCGAGTTCTATCCTTCCATCCTTATCCTAAATGGACAGTATCCATAATTTTAACTCACACTGCCTATTTAACAAATATCCTCATTATCATTTTATGCTTCTAGAGTGGTTGGCAAAGTTTCGTACGCTGCAAGTTTTGAATTTCCAATTTTAATTTTGATATCATTACGTTTTATAGAAACAACGCTTACTCTTATACAGAAAAGAATTTTAAATGGGCACGATATTATAATAACTAATTAATTAAAGTTTATGTAATTGCACTAGAAACCCTTGGATTAACCACCCACCGGGTTTAGCCATCCTCGATCCAAGAAAAGTCAGCTAGAGAGTTTTATGTATTTTTAGCAGCACTCAGCGAAATAACAATGGAAAATTTTCTATAATTGGATGGTTTTTACTATCTTCCCTCTGAGTTGTTTATTGTGGAGAACATGTTTATATAGTATCACTTGCAGTTTGTTGAGAGAACTTTTGAACCTTGAAAACCCTGTGAGTTTAATTAATTGTATTTTGTAATATTAATTAGTGAAATGAATCGTAAACGAGTTGTAGTACCTATTAAATAAAGATTTATGTTGGCACATATTAATAGGCTTACTATGATTGATTTTGCCGAGCGTTATCAAATCCAATCACTCAACTGTCTGGCTGTCTGGTAACACAATATGTCGAGGACGAGCTATAATATTATTATTATTATACTTTATAGAGATTTTGGATCAAGCTAAGTGAAAGTAGTTAAAGTTGTTAATACTAAGAATTGGTACACATATAACATATTAAAAAAAACCTATTCACGCATATCTAAAGATTCTTACGCGTTTTATAATGTTCCACTTAATAAGTTGTTGTCGAAGAATATTTTTTAGCTGGGAAATATTGTGCCCCTTATGATTTTCTACTATTAAAATTTAAACTAATCAACCACCAGACGTTAACACTTAAAATTAACACCTTGCATACAGTCGTCGTATATATATATATATATATATATATATATATATATATATATATTATTCGCTAAGTGGACATTAGGTTTGGGGCTATTTGTGTAAATACCATACCAAATACCTGGGTATCTAATGGTAAAAACATACTGTAAAAACTTAGATAATTAGCTTTGTGTTGGAGACGTCCTTTTTCTACGGTAATCTATGTGTGTTGTAATAAATATAGGAATTAAGTCTTTTTACAAAATGAGTGTTAAAGATTTCCGTGTCGAGCAATACTTAGCAGCAATAATTATTGCTGTTTGATACAAGACGTCCAGGACTCTTAAGAGGGTTCCTTGTTATTCAGTGAACACCCCATAACGTTTAAGACGGGCAGATGAAAGATAGCGTGGTGATGAGTCCACTACAGAACTCGGAGGGCCTCTTGTATTGCAGACTCTCCATACTCCCACTCAGCTATTATCCCAACCCCTGCCATGATCCTTGCACACTGCCAGCCATCACGAAGATTTCTCTCTTAATCCAGAAAGAGTGTTCTATGCTGTATCCTTTTGGTCTAATTCAATTATTAAATTATATTTATGCTGAGTGTCATGAAAGCCACACTCAAAGTGGTTGAAGAGATTATGTTGGCTACAGCAAAATGATTCGAGAATGGTTTTAAATGTAAAATTCAAATTCAGTATGCAAGATATTTTTTTATTTGAATACTAGAAAACTACTACAGTATTTTCACTCCTTAACAAAATTCATGAATAAGGCAGTGAAACCCTAAGCGTAGGCAGGCGTACGTGAAGTTGTGAATAATCTTAATGAGCTGAAAGAGAAAAATCTGTAGTATAATTACTTCAATAAAATTTATTCGGAATCAATTTTTGAAAAAGCAAACCACACGTAATAGTAGCAGGTCTTGCCAAAACAAGCTTCAACCGAGTTGCAATGGACAAAGAGCTGGAAAAACTTGTAATAGATTATTAGGATCTATTTCCTACTTCTCTACATACAAACTGCAGATAATTTCTAATATTGATATTTATTATTTATGTGCTCCCTTACAAATAAGGTAACTTACATTGTAGCATTCTGTAATGAATTCAAATGTCAATTGTGGTATAAGCAAACGTTATATAAATATACATTATAAAGGTTTAATTTATATAAAAATGTCTATGTAAATGTAGCCAAGTGTGTAAAGTCCATATATTCCAACCCCTTCCTTTGCAACGTATTTTATATATTAAATTGCTCATCCGGATAAACCGGAAGAAGTAGCTGATTTTGTGACAAACAAGAAATTAGTATGCTTTATTTTGAAATAAGGGATACCAACCACATTTTATGTACAGAAAATTTTTCTCTGTGCCAACAATTAACGACTTGGGAATATTTTTAAATTGAAGGGCCGCCAATTGGAGTGTAATTAGGTACCAGGCTGCCCAGCGAACTTAGCCTACACATTTATAAAATCAATTTTTTCGTGGTTTTGAAATAGTTTCAGCATTCCTTTTGCCAGTTCTTGGTATTTGGAAAGTTCTTATTGAATTTTAAAATACTTAATATTTCTAAAATAATTAAGGATACAAAAACTTTTTAACGATTAAGGAAATTTGGGATTTGGCACTAAATATTCACTGCCTTTTCTTTAGGACGATAAATAACGGAACGGTAAAGTTTAAAATGCTCGTTTTAGTTGCTACTTTACGTAGATAGTGGTACCACGAGGATAACTGCAATATATAAATATATTATAAAATATACTAGGAAGGAGTACACCTCAACACGGGCCGCTTAACATGCTTCGCTAAGTTTGCTTGGAAAAGTTTAAGTCAAAAACTCGTTTCATTCTTGAGATATCCTGAGGGAAGATATATAGACCTACATTCGTGTAGAAAAGAAATATGTACATTCCCCGGCAGACGATACAGAAATTGCGTCACCCTACTGGTAGGTAGGCTTCAATGACGCTGATACAAGGTTGAAGGTCATATGATAAATTAACAATTTTGTTCATTACATTAGATGTTATAGCAGTGTTCCCGTTAACTAAGGAGGGTAATAAAAAGCAGTAATGCGTTGCAGCAAAATCTTGATACTGAATTTTAATATTAAATTTTTACTCGAATATTTTATACGTTCCAATAAGACCAATGGTAATTTATTTGTTAACGCTAAGCCAAACCCTGTAGAGTGGTATGTAATATATTGATCTCAATGTTGCCTATACGGAAATGAAGCTTAAAGCAAAACTGCAAGTCTAAAGGTCAGTTAACATCCGAAATATTATGCGTACAGACAGATTGACAGACATAAATACAATTTTCACACAGGATTAGTAGGCTTCGCTGACGCTCAGCCAAAAGATAGAGGGTTCAATTCTGATAGCAATGAAAATAAATATTAAACCAGGCATACAATAATGGTAATTTACTATCCAGTAATAAATTTCTATTCCCAATTTATAAGCCTTAATAAGACTGTAAGCAGAATTATGCGTCAATGCAGAATCATGACTCAAGACCCAGTGATGACGCCAGAGGATGTCTGATGTAACCAAAGGAAATATGATTAGCTTGCATAATATGATGCCACTCAGCGTTACGGAGAGCCCAAATGGGTGCTACACGGTGTAACGCGAGCACAGGATCATACACAGTCAGGTTATATCCTTTATCTACAGGTAACATGAGGTGGTCGGGATTTATCGTACATTGTTTTCTGTTATATGGCGTCCCTTTACGAGAACATGTCAAAACTGCATTGTCATGCAACAATTCTCCATCGGTCTAAATTTTCCTTGAAATAATAGCTATTATAGAAATATATTACAAATTATATTACAAAATTTAGTCTTTAGAAACTACAGAAGCCTCATAAATGTTAGAACCGGGCAAGATACATAAAAATTATCTGCATATTTTATCCTTTTAAGAAAATACTTAACTAAATGCCAAAGAACTTCGCATTAACATTAAAATTTTATTTTAATTGCAATAATATTACTTTTCTCTTGAAATTTTGGGTTTCAGCTCTCTGGGATTTTCATATGAAGGCTCTATTATGATTCATAAAGCGTATACCTTGTATTCGATATTTGCACTCAAATACAAATCCACAATGTTTATAAATATGTGTCTATGTGAATATTGTGTCTAAAAGTTTTGTACACCAAAGTGGGATACTATCTGCCAATGCCTCAATGTAATTGTCGGTTAACAACAAAAACGCCCGAATACTACAGATAGCATTAATTATTAACGTGTTTCGGAAATAGAGATCAGTCTGACGCATATTGATGATAAAAGTTTGGCATAGCCAGGACAATTTGTCATTACTAGACAAAGTCTTACAGCGGTAATATTTTAGAGAGGCTTTTTCTAGGAAAATGGTAATAACACTACTGTTATATTGATCTTTAGAAAGGTCTACAGTAAGGATTTATGATTACTAAAACAGGGTAGTTGATGTAAATTAATTACGATGCCGTATAATTTGTATATAAATAAATATTTATTATCTTGCTTAATTCGGTACAAAAAATATACCATAGAACTAGATTGTATTAACATGGGTCGATTTCAAGCCTTTTTTTGATAGATGAGTGTGAGCGAAGCTGTTTCACAGTTGGGTTGATTAGGAAAATGAGAATCTCTTTTTAAGTTCCTGTGCTGACCAATCGTGTTTTAGTTAGAGCAATTAGTTTAAAATAACAATCTAATAAAACCTTAGCTTTTATTAATCATATTATTTAACCGATTCATAGCCTATATTCATGAAATGTGAGTTTTATTATAACTTTTAAAGTGTGTTTTGAAAAAAAAACATTACTTTCATTGACAAATTAATTCTAAAAGAATTATTTATAACATTGTATTCAACTGCAAGTAAAATGTGGCCAGCGATTAATAATAAACGGACCTGTGTAACTTTTATATGGTTTTTAAGCTAAAAGTGATGAAACTGAAGAGATTTAGCATGATTGCTATTTTTACTCGTGTATATATATATATATATATATTTATATATATATATATAGTCTCTCTTAAGCAGTTCAAAAGAAAACTACAATTATCTTGTACAATATTTCGTTGTATTAACAACTTTTTCAAGTACACAATAATAACACAGAATATTATATATATATATATATATATATATATATATATATATATATATATATATATGAAATAATTGATGAAAAATGTTAAACAACATATTGATTACTTCAAAAAATAAATCACATTTATAATACCTTAAGTGGTCCATGTAAAAGTATTCAATAGCCCCACTACTCATGATTCAACCAGAGGCAACCCACGCCAACTCGGCGATGGGTATTGAATTCAGCACCAGTGAAGAAATCCAATATTTCGTCGTGCGACTCAGTAAGCTGAGATACTGCACTATACATGTCTTAGATGTAGAGCTTGTTCCTAAAATGATTGGCTGAGCGTCATCGAAGTATATCACTCTGGGACAGGAAATCTTTTCTCTTTTTCTACCTGTTTGTCTGTCCGCACGACATCTCTAGAACGAGATAACCTGAAAATAAATACTTAAAATTTAACATTATGCTTAATTTATTTATAACCAAAGACAAGTGCGATAATATTTGCATTTAATTCCATTAGATTTGGTTGAGCATTACCTGATGGTTTTACATTGATCTTATTGGTAACCACAATGGCAATGAAAAAGTCGCAGGATAAATAAATTTGTAAGCGAAATGAGTACAATCATATGCGTCTTTTACATGGTACACAGGACAAAAATAGCGTAATTAAATAAGCTCTCTACTTGCAAATGTACATGCAACCCCAGAAAAGCTCGTTACCCAACAAGTGGTGTTAAATATTCCTATTTAAAAAAATAAGCGAAGACAAGCGTTAAAAAAATTAGACACACTAAAGTGAGTGTCTAATTTTTGATAACTTTGCACCTCATGGTTTGGAATATTGGCAAGTATTTTACGAGGCAAGTATAAGAACGTGAACTGAGCTGGAAAATGGCCACCAGAGCTACAAGGGCTGCATGGTGTCATATTTTGGAGAGGGAATTCTTAGTATGAAGTATTTTGAATATGAGATCTCCTCCTATTGTTCCTTTCCTCTCCCATTACTGTAGCTCTGATTTTTAGTCCCGATTTATGTTCAAAATATGTTGAATACACCTGGAACAGCCGACTAAAGTTTTCACGGTTTAAGGTGAAACGTCACTACTAAAATTTAAACGTCATGTTATCCATTTTTGATTTGAATTGGATGAATTAAAGGTAATTGTTAAAATGAAGTATTATGGCTACCATGTCAATCAACTTATACAGGCATTTATTATTTTCGTTTTTTTCTTTTCCCATAGTTTTCCCACTTATTCTTCTTTTATGTTGCTGAAAAATTAGAAAAATACTAGAAAATACGATTCTGAAGTTTGACCATTTAATGTCAAAAATAGTGTAAAAGCAAACTTTTGCCAGAAAATGACGATTCACTATTTCTCTTGTAATGCAGAAACACCTTATTTATTTATCACAGCGGTTACCATGGTAACCGAAACTCGTTTCATTCCGGTATTTTCCCGACGCGTCCGTAGACTTGAGTTAACAGAACAAACATTACAGATGGATGGTTGTATAAGAGTAGATAAAAAATAAGTAGATCGATCAGTCGTTCTCGGTTTCTGTTAGAGTGGTATGTGCTTTTTAAGTACCGTAAGTACAAAACAGTCGCGAATTAGTTTTGGCATACTGCAAAACTCTAAGAGTATTCTACTTGCCTTACTGGTTCAATTGTGTCAAGGTATAATTGCTGTTCTATCATTGACTTAGCAATTGAATTTTGTATTTTATTACGTATTAAAATTTTTATAAGATGGGTTCCTGGAGTGTCTGTGAGTCAGAAGACTTAATCAATTGGAAAAATGAGTATTCTATTATTGGTTTTATAATTAAGCTGATCACTAAACCTCAGGATAACTGTGGACCTCTCCTGAGGCTCTCCACTAAAGATGATTTTTGCAATCAAATAATTTAAAATGCTGGATAGTTGAGATAAGGTTAACGTATTTAACGTGGATAGTCATGAATTATCTAAACTATTTAAACCGCGTGTTCATTCAGTTTCTAATAATATCGTTCATAAGCGATTCTACATATTTTCTGCTCGAAAATTTTTTTAATTATTTGCCTATCGCAATATCTTGGTCCTGAACTGTTGTCTAAATCTTTAAAAACCTGAAGGCTTGGCTGTTGGCAGATGATAACGTGGAAATTTGTATTGATATATTCTATTATTTATGTTTGTATTTACTTTTTCTTTTATTACTAGATTATATCTACGTTTTCATTATTACTACTGCTCCTGATGCTAATTAATATTTTTTACGTTTGTTAAGTATATCTTTATGATTGAAACGGACGTTTATATAATTGCTAAGTATTTTGTTTATGTGTGTGCATGTGTGTATATGTATCCTTACATTGTGTATATGTATGTATATATTGGTGTTTTTTATCTTAATTATATTTGCAAGTTTTATAGTGTCGAGTTATTTCTTAAGTCTGATAAAATGTTTAAAAATGTATTAATGTATATTTAGTAGGCTTGATTTATGTATATGGTTGTATTCTTAGTGTTTTTTTGAGAGTTTGCACATTGCACATTATAATTGTTTCTATCTCTTCACAGTAATAAGCTATAGAGGTGGCTATGTACTATGTACGAGGAGTAAGTATTATATTACTTTGTCATACAGATACAACATCGTTCTGTATGACGTATGTTAGTTGTGTTTTAGTACTTTACGTATGATTGTTAATCATGTATACATATTTTAGAAATAAAGCATTTTTTTTATTTAAAAGTAAACGTAAAATAAAGGATCTATTATTTACCAGGCGAAGGTTAGGTAAAATGCTAAGAAGCCCTCTCTAACAGTTTACCTGAGGACCAACGGCTAAAAAAAAAAAATTTTTAAAAACAATTTTAAAAATCTAAATAATGCTTTTTGTGTTTAGAGGCTGGGAAGGAACTTATGATTGTGTTATTAACGAATAATGCTCACCCACTCCAAATAATTCCGCCTAAATAGAATTAAAAAAACCGAATAAATGTGTTAAATTTGTTACAAGTGCAGCTAGACGTTGCTTCCTTATGTGGCCTCGATGAAATGTTTAATAACGCTCAGCCAAAGCCTTTAGGTGACGTGCAAAATCATCAAAACCGACGATTCTTATGTATGAATAAGGTTCATGCAATATCTGATGGCTATCGATTAGTTTGGTCGATAGATATCGTGCGGACATACTGACAGATCGAGAGTAACAAGATTGTCAGTCCTTCGTGTGGTAGCTCCGCTAACCTCAGTAAATTATTGTTATGTGAGACGCATATTAAAATATAGCCAATGAGATAAAGGCATATAGTTAGTCTCAATTTTAGTCAACAATGACCCAAGCGTGATAATACAAGAAGGAATGTTGGATGAAACGAAATGGTGGTTTCTTAAAAAAATGTTGATCTCAGAAATGCTTGAAAAAATGTTGAACCCATATAATGGCAACAATTTTAGAATCCAGCAAACTGTTGAGGAATTTAAAGATTGATAATTCCTACATGTTATATCACTGGCATTACACCATTTCGGGGACCTCTTCAAATTCTACTAAAAATTCCTCTGGACTTTGCAAAAGAAAAGAATGAAAATGAAAGAATTCGATTATACAATTCATTAACACTAACTACGCGTTATAAATTCATCTCCTACTATAAGGAAAAAACTTAAACAATGTTGTGAAAAAAATGGAACCTATTAGGTCAAGGTCTGATTATTTATATTTGCCTATATATTTATAATACATAGATAATAGATCTGGATTCGAAGTTGTATAAATATTTTCCTTATTTTTAAATGTTATAACATAAAAATTGTTGTATTTACATAGACAAAATTGATATCAATATATATATATATATAATATATAAATAAACATAGTTTTATGACAGTATAAACCTTATGTTTAATTAATTTACCCAATATTTCATATTTATTTTTATTTATAGTGTTAAAAACATTGAGTACATTTAACAAACAACACTTCTTATTTGAAGACCTTCTGCAACCATCGTTGAACTCACAGAAAGAATATATATAAGTAGCATAAATAAAAGTTCTAGTAAAATATACTTATAAATGTACACTCTAGAAAATATAAAATATTCAGAGTTCGGTCAGTACTATAATGCAAGTATTAAAGACAAACTAATTATGAAACTGTTATTATAAATTTAAAGGCTTTTATAAAACCCATCTTAGTTGTCTTTTGATATAAGTAGCTTTCTCAGAGTTGTGTAATATAAATATAATATGCATATATAAATATGTATTTTGTTTCTTGATATTCCAAAAATATAGTTTTCACAAAAAAATCCTTATTATGAAAAAGTATAGAAAACCATTTTATTCTACGGGAAATTGGTATAACAATTTTATGATAATATTCACAATAAAATAAATATTAAAACATGTGTACTTTGGATATAACCATTAACTTAGAGCACCATATTTGTATTACTTTCAATAACGTAATAAAAAAAATAATTGAACTAACGTGCTTGGCAACAATATGTGATTATGGAACTAGGGGCTTTCACGGATCTGTACATTAGAAGGGCATGAACAAGGGAAAAGCGTCTAAAGGGATGAATGAGAATGTTGCCCTCAGCTCTTGTATAACGTCATAGCAAAAGCAGTAAAACATTTTGTAAAGAGAATGTACTTGTAAATATTTGCTGGTCTTTTAACATAATGGAATCCTTTGGGAAAACTGCTCTGTTATGTGCTTTGTAGGAATGTTCCCGCCCTAGGCGATCGTGTATCCCGTAGAGAGGAGTTCTCATGAGTGTTTGCACATCACCCAGAGATTGTCAGATTACCAACACAACACACAAGATTGTATTTTATTTATATTTTGTATGAAAACTTTTTGGAACAAACAATTTAAGTTATATAAATAATAAAACGTTCTAATGAAATAGACGAAAGCTCTCTGTTTTTCGGCAACTTTAAATTATTTAATATAATTTTTAGTTAAATCAATCAACGATTTTGCAGAATGATATTTACGGACCCCAGTCACAAAAAACAAGACTGAGTATAGGTTATTAGTAAAAACATTCTGTGCATTTACAAATTTTCTAAGATTTTCTGTAGACACTGTAAAAACGCCTCCTGGAGATTTGTTTATTTCACAGTGTAAATTACTCCATTACATAAACTAGATTTTGTTTACTCCTTAAATTGGCTCTCAACTGCTAGAAAAGATATATTTTTTATGTGTATAATATCACTCCAGATTATACACTGCGTCGTATATCTGGAATTCCGTACATCTATTTCATTATACATTATTTTCTTATTTCGAATCATTCTAAACGTCGATGCTACTATGTAGTTTTCGTGTGATTTATCTCAATGCAGTATAATTAAAACTGTTTTATTACAACAATACAGTACCGTTTCTCACATTGTCATTTTCGTATTACTATAATTAATATTTGTCCATCTTTATATTTTTCTTAAGTAAAGCTGTATACATTTTATACATAAAGTCACTAACCTTATTTACATCATGTTATTGTAGCATTTATTATGCATAAATCTTTATACTAGTCTGTACAAGTGTTAATAAATTAAAGTTTAATAATGTTATCCTAAATATATTATGATTATAACATTTCACAGACTTTTTATTTAACTTTATTATTAGCCAAATATAAAAGACAAACTATTAGAATGTTATTTTGTTACATTTTGGTCTAAATACAAATATCATTGGTGTAATGTTTATTTAGCCATCATATTCTTTGTTAACATATTAGTGTAAGCTTCTGAATATTTGAGACTCTGTTTGAATTGAAACTTTTAGGTTGTCTATATACTGATACCAGGTTGTTTGATATAAAATTTTGCTTAACATTAGGAATCTGTGGAGTTGATCCTTTGAATACTCCAGAGAGAGAGGAAATTACCTACAAAATTCTTCTTGTGCAATGAAATATTAGCGGTGCAAATCACAAAACAGCAGGCTAACAATTATATTCTATTTGTTTATGTATGTCTCCAGTTTCTCGAAAGTTTATATTTCAGACTTGTGTATTTGTTATAATTTGCCATGATATAAAATGGGAAATACTATATATTTGTAAATAATGATAACCCAAATGTTAGAGTGTCCAATGTAAATCTTTATACGACGACTACAAGCAAAATATTATTTTTAACGTCTAAAGTTCATGCACAGTCGGAATAACTAATTTTGTTTTTGATTACCCAGAACGGTATCATTAATTTAAAATTGATTTATAGTCTAAGTTCGTCTACAGCGAGTTCTACGAAAGGCCAACCCTGTCCAGGCCAATAATAAAATCCATTAATGTCATATGTTTTCGAGGGAGAGGGAGAGGGAGAGAGACAATTAGACAATTAGACAATTTCTTTATTTATCCTGCCACAGTTTAGACCTACGGTCCAATCTCCCACTGTGACAGGCCAACAATACATATATTACCATATATCAAGCGAGTTGTGACTGTTACATATTCAACAACAATAATAAAATTATTAATATGTTAATTGTATTACTTTCACTATTATAACTATGAAATACTTTGATAAATATTACACTCTATCATACAGATAGATTATACAACAATGTAAAGGTTAAAGTAAACATTTATTAATATTAAGCTATTTAAGTTTAAACACTACTATTTCACTACTTTCTTACAAATATTTCCATAATCTAAAGACAATTCTATTAAATACTTTGATAAATATTACACTCTATGGTACTGATAGTTTATACAACAATGTAAAGGTTAAAGTTACACATTGTTTATCATAATTAAGGTGTTTTAAGTTTTAACAATTACATTGAGATTTCCTACTTTCATTGTTCATATCTTATCACGAGATTACATTTGAGCTTTTTCAAGAAATTTTTGATACTGGTACTATCTTTAATACTATTATCTAGGTTATTTAACAATCTTATTGACTGAGTGTGAAATGCCTTGCCATACACAACAGTTCTGTGTATTGGAAACTGTAAAATTGTACTACCAAAACGTGTTTGTCTCAAATGTACATTTTCCATGAATCTGTATTTTTCATATAAATATTGAGGCTCTCTATTATTTAAAGTTTTATATGCTAATGATATTATATTATATTCTAAACGTTCTCTTATTTTTAACCATCCTAACTGTTTGTAGTAATTAGTCACATGGTCATCCAAACGTAAGTTAAAAATAAATCTAATACAGGCGTTTAAAGCCTTTTGCAAACGATCAATCATCGTGTTATTCATGTCACAATAAGTCACCAAAGCATAGTCAAACAATGGAAGTACCAAACTAGAAATCAACATGATCTTAATCTCAACAGATGGTCTGAAACATAGACGTTTAAACTGATATATGCATTGAAAAACCCTTTTATATACATAGTTAACCTGTTCTGACCAGGATAAAGTATTCATTATTCTAATCCCAAGATTTAACATATTCTCATACTTTAGAAATCTACCATTGATAGATACACGATTGACACTGTTTAGATCTATAGTGTTTAACAGTCTACTAGTCCCTAAAATTATTGATTTACATTTGGCAATATTTAAGCTCAAACCATGATCATTACACCATTGAAATAATGTGCTTAAATCAGCATTCAAACTTGCCACTGCATTGTTTATATCCTTAACATTAGTGTGTACATACAATTGTAGATCGTCAGCATATAACATTGAATTACTAAAAACTAACGATTCGCATATTTTATTTATATACAAAGAAAATAGCATTGCAGAGAGAGTTGAACCTTGCGGAACACCCACAGGATTATGCCTCCAATTAGACAGTAAACCACTCACAGTTTTTACCCTTTGAACCCTATTTGACAAATATGACTGAAACAATTTGGTAGCATTATCACTAAAACAATATGATTTAAGGATTGATAACAACAATTCATGATGGACGCAGTCGAATGCACGTGTGAAATCAAGTAGAACCATCACAGTTAATTGACGTTTGTCCATAGCAAAGCGCACATCATCAGTAATACGGACCAGGGCAGTTTGAGTACTAAAGTTTGTTCTATACCCAGACTGATACTTATACAGTACATTAGTATTGCAAATAAATGTATACACCTGTTCATAGATTAACTTATCAAATACTTTACCGAATACACATAGAATATTTATTGCTCTGTAGTTGTTACAATCAGTAGGATTCTGTACTTTAGGCAACGGTAAAATAAGAGCTCTTTTCCATTGCTGGGGATAAACGTTGTTCATTAAACAAAAATTAATAACATGTCTCAGGATAATCTTAATTTCCTCAAAAATTATAACTAGAAACTTAACATGAATTCCATCGCTGCCTACCGCATTCGATGAAATATTCAGTATAGCATGATGTATAGCTTCACAATTAATTTCATTAAAACTAAAACAATTATTTTGATGATTTGGTCCCAGACTATTATAATAAGCAATTAAGTCTAAATTTACATTATTACTTATGCCACAGAAGAACGAATTCAAATCATCAACCGAAACAACTGGATCAGAAACTTTTTTAGGTTCTTTTCCTACGCCTTGATTTTTTTACAATTTTCCACATAGACTTATTATTTAGATCAGATTGAAAACAGTTCTCAAAGTAACTATTTCTAGCATCCCTAATTAATCGTTTAATTCTATTGCGTAACAACTTATAGTTATTAAATACAACAGGATCTTTTGTTCTAACATACCTTTTATACATAGTGTCTCTTTCTTTCATCAGTAATCTGAGCTGACCATCAATCCAAGGACATGGATTTTTGTTTGTGTAAATACTTCTCTCAGGAATATATTTATCGTACAAATAAACCAACCTATTACACAGAATATCAACTTTGTCATCTATATTCTCACATAAATATACCTCGTTCCAATTCAACATGGCACATTCGTTTTTCAAATGATTTGTATCAATATTTTTAAAATCCCTAATAGTATAGAGAGAAAGAGAGAGAGAGAGGGAGGGAGGGAGGGAGAGAGAGAGAGAGAGAGGGAGGAGGAGAGAGAGAGGGAGAGAGGAGAGAGAGAGTGAGGGGGGAGAGAGAGAGGAGGGGGAGAGGGAGAGGGAGAGGGAGAGAGGAGAGAGAGAGGGGGAGAGAGAGAGAGAGGGGGAGAGGAGAGAGAGAGAGGGGAGGAGAGAGAGAGAGAGAGAGAGAGAGGAGAGAGAGAGAGAGAGAGAGAGAGAGAGAGAGAGAGAGAGAGAGAGAGAGAGAGAGAGAGAGAGAGAGAGAGAGAGAGAGAGAGAGAGAGAGAGAGAGAGAGAGAGAGAGAGAGAGAGAGTTGCTTTTATCCTACTTAAAAATACTCCTTGTTTTACAGGGAACACACATAAAGTTACCTGTTACAATATCTTACGAGGCAGATGTAAGATATTGTGGTGATGAGCCTGCTCGGAACTCCGAGGGTCTCTTGTATTGCAGACTCTTCATACTCCCACTCAGCTATTATCCAAACCCTACTTCAATCCTTGCACATTGCCAGCCATTCCAAAGATTTAACCAGATCAATGTTTAGTTCTAAACCAATTTTCTATTCTGGAAACTTCTGGCGTAATTTTATTAACTCAATTATTTGTTTGTTACCTGTTGGTAAAACCACAGACTAAGGATAGTTGGAACGATTTTGTCTTTCAAAAACCATTTGTTTTTATATACTTTGATGTTAAATTCAGTGTGCAGATATCAATTTCTTATTGCATGCCTACCACTAAATAGTAATATACTTACTCATTAAAACATTTCACTACTCTTCATGGAAAAAAGTAGATATAAGTATTAAAACTATATCTTAGCTTAAAGGATACAATGTCACAAATCTTAAATATGAAATATTTTATTAATATTTTTCAGAAATTGGAAAGATATGTACTCCATGTATTATAAATATTTCATACAAAGACAACCTTATAAATAAATATAAGTAGATTAAGGCATATTAGTATTTAACGATATGGAAGGAATCTAGAATATACCTTCCACTTTGAAAAGCTCAGCTCATTTCTAATGTTTATTTCTATAATATTCTAATCATTAATTAATTTTTGGGAAATCACTACTTGATACATATGTTATATAAATAAGTTATAAATTGAAATTCGAATTATTATGAACATTCTCTTTATGAGGTGAAAAATAGTGTAAGGGCAAACGTACCAAATTCTGCCTGAATAATTGAATGGGAACTTTATAAAAAAAATTTAGAAACATCCATAAAATCTGGGTGGAAATCTACTTGTAGTGAACTAATGATAAACCAGGCAAGTAATGTTGTTAATTTACTGTTAATAACACTACTCCTACTTAGTAGGCCATTGTAAAAATCGAAGCAGATTCATGTATTTTAGAGTATGTCTGTATAAATAAGGTTTCAATGCAGGATCAGGACTACTAGTTGCGACCCAGCGATGACTTTATAAGGATCTCTGATGTAGCCAAAGGAAATATGATTAGCTTGCATAATATGATGCCACTCGGCGTTACGGGGGAGCACAAATGGGTGCTACAGTGAAACGTGAGCACAGGATCATACACAGTCAGGTTATATCCTTTATCTACAGGTAACATGAGGTGGGCGGGATTTATGCTTAGCTTTCTATAATATCTTTTGTCTCGTCAAGACATTTCGAAGAGAAATCGTTGTGCAATAGTTATCCGTTAATCTGTAAGTTTCTTGAACAAATTAAAATATGATTGCTGCTATGTTAATAATACACCGTCCTTAAATAATAGTATAAATCCATTGAAGGTAATGCCAGTAAATTCACAAAATTGTGTACCCTTTCAAATAAACTTTTTCATTATTTGCTATAAAAAGTTTGTTTTTAGTTTTGATCCGATGTAATGAAATGGTTTTTGAAATTACACGTAAATGTGTGCAAGTTTTTATGTGTGCTTTAGCAGAGTAAATGTTACATTCGAGCAGAATTTTTAATATATTTATACGGTTGTTATATGTTTCAGCACATATAAAAACATTAATACTTTCCCAAATGTTAATTTAATGCAATTAATTTGATGTGTATATATATATATATATATATATATATATATATATATATATATATATATATATATATATATATATATATAGCAGTACTGAATCAAAATATTTTATTTAACTTTTTACTTAGTTGTATAAAGAGGTTTTAATGAGGATTTTGCAAATATTAAATAAAAATAAACAGCAGGTCGTATTTTGGGCAAACTTTATTAAATTTATGTACTTGAGCAGCAATGTAGTATGAGCACAAATATACACAAACAGTTTACATCTAAACGCAACGACATACAGTTATTGAATCGTAAAAAACAAAGCTGGCAATTAATATTAAGTATTTTATATTTCTACAAAATATAAACACGTCTGCTGTGTGATTTTAATATAACTTATTAAAAGTTCTAAATCGTTCCTATGAGCTGTTAGGGGAATTAAGAAAGGAATTCATACTTTATTTTTGAAGTTTCTTTGAATATTGTTACAGTCAAAAACTTTAAAAGCATTTGACTATATTCTGGAACTAGATAACCTTGTGAGCTTTAAGAACCATGGTAGGCCATTCAGTGTGCATACATTTAAGCATATATCAGAAAAGTTTCAAGTTTATTTAAAAGTTTTAAAGCCCAGATTAGTGCCTCGGAGTACAGATGGGAAATGGTGGGAGGCTAGAGCATATCACATAGGAATGCATCTAGGAGAGTATTTTTACCTCGGCGGCATGAATCAGCCAGACGCAATAGGTAGAAAGCTGCCTTGATATCGAGGATTAAAACCACAGCTACCATCAGGGAGGAGATTGGTACAGGAACATGGGGTCCTCATACTCAAATCAGGAGCTAGGGTTTATAAGGGTTAGGGGTTAGGACTTATAGAGACATATGGTATACTAACTAAGATAGCCTTAAAAAAGTATAATGCCAATTTCATTTAATAATCAAATACTTAACGTAGACTTATCTAGACAGCTAAAATTGTTCATTAATCAATCTATGTTCCACTTTCCAGTGGAACTAATGTATTTGGTTAATATGTACCATTATTTACATTTATTATATATAATTCACAGTTTCACAACCCTGTTACTCGTTACTGGTTAATATAAGTAACACCCGATGTTCTTGGAGGATTAAGAAACTAATATTGTAGCTGCCGTTCCTGCTGCCGAGCAACACCTCACGTGCCTTGTCCGTAAGTAAAATTCGTATTATAAATTAGCGCTTTTGTGCAAGACCTCTAATTTTGAATGTAATATAAAGTTGTAAGTAGTAAAGTCATTATTACACCTCAGCGGTATCCAACCCCTTGTGTTTCGTCCATTCGGTACAAATTAATGCAAACAATCAAAAATATTAGCCAGTTTGTGGTAGTTTAACGCAGAGGTTCCAGATCGGTGGAAGTACCACAGTACACTTGTACAGTTATACAATGTTCAGTTAAGACGAAATATGCAGTCCAAATGGAAGCAGTAGTGGACCACATTATCAATTGGTATTTCTAGCGGCAAACAGAGACATCTTCCACACTGTATTAAACCACTGTTGAAACGGAATACACGTCCAGAACCGCTCAACAATTGTTTCTTTAATTGCGTTTATTTTTAGTATTTATAAAACAAAGTATTCATTTAAGGTAACATTTAAACATCTTTCGGACAGTTTTCTATCTTATAAGTGCACTTACAATTATTATTTATGATTTTTTTAAATTTTAAAACAATAACATATTAATTTAAACAAACTCTCCAATAATATAAAGTTTTTTATTTTGTGAGGCCTTTCGTACTCGATGAGTACATCTTCGGACTCACACAACTGAATAAAAGTAATAATAACAATAGTAACATAAACAATTTTGTACTAAATAAAAACATATGTCATTAAAAATACAAAGAGGTAATATTCTATGGCAGCACAGTATGTTATATGTATATATAAAAATAAAGTTTATATTTAGTTAAATAAAGTAACGGTGAATGGGTCGGGATAAATAATAATACGTTACATTTAGAGTATCATTGCTCTAAGACCGCTCATAAAGGAACGGACGGGACAGGGAGGTTTACATGACGGTGTCTGGTATAAATTTTGAAAAGGCCCAGGTTCGTTGTTTACCAGATTATTTTGGTTCTTTTTTATAATTGGAGAGTTTGTTTAAATTAATATATCATTTCCAATAAGACAAGAGCTTCAAGAATAACATATTAGTTGCTGAAATTAAAGTTCTAGCTTGTTGGCTATAACCACAAAGTGAGTACATGTAAAGATTCTGTAAGAACGCCACCCCTCGCGGCTCAGTCAAGGACAACCCACGCCAATCCGGCGAAGCGTTTTATTGAATTCGACTGCAGTGCTGAAATCCAATATTACATCGTAGGGCTCAGTACGCTGAGATTAAATATTCACGTCTTAAACGTAAAGTAGAGTCATAAGAATACAAAATTGAGTCTTTCAGTATTAAGTATCGGTTCTACATTGTAGACAATGGATATAGTTTAACACGTCTAATCATCTATGACAAAACAACTTGTTTGTATAATATATACGAAGACACGTCGTCAATCCACTATTTATAGAATGAAAATGTATTCACTGCAAATAACAAAAGTTAATATTATTACATATTTTATTAATGTTAACAATGATATTTACTCGCTTGTAAAACTTCACTATTTATTCTAAAGATACTGCATTTTAAAGAACTAAGAATTAAATTTTTTCGAGTGGTTTGTATTTTTGAAATAATTTGAAAATACAGTGACCGATAATAAATCGCTGGAGTACAGGAACCGTCTTGTAATATAATTGTCTTTATGACTCTCTAACCGATAGGTCACCAGTTCGATTCTCGATGAGATAAAAACCTTTGCGAATGAGTAGGTTCCTTTCTCCTTTATAAAGGTCAATTTGAAATGCCAAAATGTTAAAAGTAATTGCTCAGTAAAAAGTTAAATTACAACAAATATTTTATAAAATGTAGTACTATTATGAGAAATGCTTTTATATTTTTCGAGCTGCTGATAGTAGAAATGAACGTTATAATAATTTTCAAGATCAAACATCATCGATTTTAAGAGGATTCCCTGAAATTTACTGGAAATGTTCAGTCCATAGCTTACTTGTTCTTGAGATGTTCGTAGAACATCTCAAGAACAATAAAACAACAATAAAACAAAAGAACAATAAGGACAAATAACATAAAAGAAAAGTTTATATCCCTTTGCTAGACAAATGAAATATCATGCAAGCCTAATGAGTGATAAACTCCAATGAAGCTTAGCCAAATTCCAACTGTGCGCATTTACCATGATACACTCAGATTTTTAATATAATAAATTTATTTTCATAGTTATATTTAAATAATAAACATAGTCAAACTCTTGGAAGTATTCAGGTTCCATGTGTCTACATGTTAAAATCTCATATGATTCGTACTTAATTCGATTGCAAATCTATTTATTCTGAGTTTTTCTTCTTGTCTCATGTTTCACACGTAATAATGATCGCCAACGTTCAGCCAAATCTCAAAAAGTGTCAGGCACTATCACTCGGTGTTGCCTATATAGAAAGAAATCTTAATGGTAAATTTAGATTTTTCGTTCTTGAGATATCGTGCGAATTAAATAGTTCAACTCCTTAAGTTATATAGGCTTCAGTAATAATAACACGAAATGTGCAGCAATTTAGATTTTTCGTGGTTGTTTAAAAATTACTCCTACAAGACAATAAATTTAAAATTCAAATTCCTCACAGGGCACTTCAGCAAATCATCGATTCTAAAACACGCATTAGAAGAAAATTCCCTAAAAACCTATGTACATACAATCTGATTGTGTTAGTGTTCAGAATTTCATGCTTTAAATATAAAAGCGTTTTAGGCTTTACGTCTCGATTATATCAAATGTTCGTCATCATCTGGGCTGAATAGACCTTGATTGTCCACCAGAGCCACAGGGGATGCCTAGTGCCACTTTATTATTCACTAAACCTTTGATATTGGATGAAATAAATGGAGCAGTGGAAATAATTATTTTAATTTTCAGTGATATTCTAATCATTATTTTCCTCTCCTACCGATATACTTTTCCTGGTTTATTTCAATTTATATTGCAGAAAATTTAGGAAGTTATAGTTAATTGTAGTGATAAATCGAATACGTTTGTCAGAAAATTTCGAATTAAGTTAACCATTCAGTCCTTAATCTGAATAGGACGAATTGAAGGGAATTGTTGGGATGAAAATATTATATCCACAATGCCAATCATGTTTTCTTCTTTCTTTTCCTATTTCAATCATTTTCGTACTTAATCTTCATTTACGTAGGTGACATGAAGAAAAATACCTGGAAAAGGCGATTCTGAAGTTTTCCTATTAAAGGTGGAAAATAGTGATGAAGCAACTGTTTGTCAGAAAACTGCGAGTTGCAATTTCTCTTGTAGTCCAGCAAAAACGTTTGTTATTTATCACAGCGGTTGTCATGGTAACTACAAACTCGTTCGTCTCGTCTCGGTATTTTCCCGTTGCGTCACTCGCGCGTCCGGAGATTGGGAGTTATCAGAAAAACACTGCAGATGGATGGTTGCATAAGGGCAGATTTCTGTTCCCAGTTTCTGTTTGCGCGTCATAGATGCCGATAAACACCGCAATCAATTATTATTATCACAGCCTAGTTTGGGCATACTCTAACGGATTTATTGTACTTAACATTACTTTATTCATGCCTGGGGGCTCATAATTGAACGTCGCTTGGTAAGAAAAGTCTACACACCAATTTCAGTCTAGAACGTATTGAGGTGGACTTTTTGTCCGCACCAAACTGTGATGAAAATTTGTTTTTTGCTTATACTTGAATTTGGTGACTGAATTTCCCAAAGTGACTAAGAACGTGTTTTAGTAATTAATTACAAGTAAATTAGAAATCTACTAATCTTTTACTAGCATTACGTGGTTACTCAATATTTCAAAGTACGATATATAGCAGCCGAAAAATGTGTACATATATTTAGATGCTTAATGTATAATTAAAATATAATTTAAATTATGTTAGTATTGCTTTAAAAATAATGAAATTTTATAAGATTATTTAAAAACTCGATGTTTATATTAGGGAATTAGTTATATTAATGGAAATGTTAATTTTACTTTTATTATAATTATGTAAAGTTATATAAAGTTCAGACGAGAGGAAAACGCAAACACGAAACAATGGTTAGAAAGTTAGTTGCAAATTTCAAAAGGTTTTTGGCATAATTTCGTTCAATATGTACCGAATTCCCATTTTATCTTATATTTAACAATATTGCAAAACAGATTTTGGTAACAATTTTATTATAATTTAAGTGAAACTCAAACAAATATAATGAATAAATTACTTGTAGCGAAACCGTAGTTTTACATAATAATAGTTACGTACAGTTAGGAGCAATTCGGTTATCTTATAACTAAGACATTATGTCTTTCAAACTTAGCCTCCTCTTTCCTCTTGCTAGCTGCCAAAGAAGATAGTTAATTCCCTCTTTTATCGAGGAAACAATTTGGTCAAGGAATGATGACTAAGGATGATGTCCAAGAGGTTGGGAAAGAAAATTGTCGTAGTTATGAGGCCATATTAAGATGAGATGTTTAAACAAGTAGGGTGCAGGTTATATAATTGATGTAGTTTAAGGATTGTGAAGTTTACGATGAGATATTTCTCTATTTGGGAAAACTAAATCTCCGTGTCAATGACATACTTGACTAACGATTATCTTGGCCCAACAGGAATCAATTCTGGCTGGTTTATACCTACCAGTTGAACCCACCACTGGGCACAGCAAAAACCGATGTGCCACTTCAATCTCGGCAACTTATGGATGTCCAGTAGCGGCACATCACTAACCGCAAATGTTGAAATTCTGGGGTTCATTTGCAATTCGATAGGTCTAGTCTACTGTTGAAAATGGGTGTTGGAGTTGGTGGGGTTTGTTCCCTTACCTCAGTGGTTCTTGTGTGCCATCCCCTGCCTACTGTGACTGGAGAGGCTGGTTCAGAGCTGGCCTCCCCTTCTTCCGGGATGACTTTGAGATTAGTGCCATAATTCTTCCTTATGGATCTCGATAGGATGCGGCCCCTACTCCCTAACCTTACCCATCCTGAATATCCTATCACTCCGGAAGCAGCGCAAAGGTTCTTACAGGACTAAGTGCAATTTATAAGCGTCTTGTCCTAAGAGAAAAAAATGATTATCTTACCAGTCTCTTACTCAATATTTTTCAATTATTAAATTGTGTTGCATGGTAATACAAGTACGAAAACCTACACACAAGTGATGCGTCAAACTGAATATAAGTGTCCCATAATTGCACAAATGAAAGTGAGCTTGTGCTTGTGCTTTGAAAAGATTAAAGATGTATAATACGGCTTCTAGGTCTCTTGAGTTGATAATTACTTACTTCCTGAGAGGCTCCCACTCTTTTGTTGCTAAACGCGCTAAATAGTCATCCTGAGCAGAATTAAATTTGTTTCGTATAGCATTAAAACTAATACAGGTTTAGTACAAACGGAATAGAAGTTGTGGCTCTTTGCGTTATATTATGAGACTCCACCACTCCCATGTATCTAAAGAGATCGGTAATATCGAATTTTATGAAATGCAAAATTTTTCTTGCCAATGTCTGCGTACGTAATGTTCCGTAAGCTATGCTAGATACGGTGTCTTGCTCGGAAGACTTTGGGGATTTGCTCCCAACGCTTGCTTCATGCTCATTCGGTGTAATATATTAATCCTAAGTTTGTGGAAAGTATACAAAATATATGCATTTATTCATGCTATAAAATGATTTGAAATAGTCTCGTATCCTTGGTGACCAGTAAACGAATCTGAGTTTGTACGTAACAATTTAGGAAATATCCAAGGATCAAAAAAATATTTAAGCTAGTTTATAAAATGTGCTTGTCTTATTATTCCTCATTGCGGCCAATTTAAGTAACATTTCACCGATTTATGAATGTTTATGTATCTTATCAACGCATTAATAAAAACAATATAGATTTATTTAGTTTAGCCATTTGAAATATAATCTCAATCGTGGAAAGGATATAGAAATCATGTCTGTTCCAAAGGATTATGTTATAAATGACGCTTGTTTTTAAATAACGGCCATACACTATTGTTATTACACATGTTTCTTTATTAAATGTACGAAAGATAACATAAAAATTATTGTTATAGAGGAAAAAAGCGAAGTGTTGCAATCTAAAGAAGAATTGCAAATACATTAAAATTACGGGAAATATCTGAAAAATGTGTGAAATGAAAATCAGTGACAAAAATCCAATATACGCACAAAATTTCAAAATTACAATTAAAATTATGAAAGTATTGAAAACTTTACCAAGAAATATTGGACTATTATTATAATTATATATAATTGCATCTATTGAAAGGTTTTTATACAGGGTGTTCTGAAAAAAGGTGCCCATAAGTCAGGGCGTGATTCCTCACATCAAAATAAGAAAAAAAGGTCCTAATTAACATAGGTCCCAAAATGCTTAGTTACCAAGTTATACAGGGTGAAAGATTTCGTCTGAATTTCAGTTCCCCTGCTGCAACGAAGCCCTACGGGTATTTGTTTGGCTGTTAATTAAGATGTACAATTTAGCGTACTTTATGTAAAATGAACTGAAAAATTGAATAAAACCGTTTCCAGACCTGTAGCTACAGTAATTTTTAAGATATGTGACGAAATACGCGAAAACTTGGTCCCGAAAAACAAGTTACATTTAGGTTTGAAGCAGATTTACTATGTTAAATGTACAATAAACACAAAATATTTTTTCACGGTACTTGTAGAAAATTTAATTTTGAAGAGAAAGATGTAAAATAAGTCTATAATAGACAAACGCAAACTTTAAAAAATAATCCTTAATTACATACAAAACGCATGAAAAATAGACAAAATCTGTTAAGCTCTCTACAAATGTAATATTGAAATTAAAACAGCTGTTTTAATAAAAATATTTGATTTGAGAAACAAAATAATTTCTATTTAAAACATATGTTTTAACAATGTAACATTGTTTATAATAATTTAAATAAACATTACAAGCAGCTATTTTTCCATTGCTCATTAAGTGCGTGTGTTGATCTGTACTTTAATACAAGTTAGTGCGAGTGCCGTTGAAGTTAATTTTTGATAGCTAATAATATCTTATTCATCATGGCAGGTAATATGAATATTATGTACACTAATGGTGAAATGGCAGACATGCATTTAATGTACGGTCTTGCACATTGCAACAGTCGTCAGGCTAGACGACTCTATCAGGAACATTTTCCTCATAGACAGTTACCGACTCATAAAATGTTTTCTTCCATTCATAGAAGGCTAAGCGAGACGGGAACCTTTAAATCTGGAAAAGTTGGTAGATCAGGACGGCCACGTACAACGTGTAACAGCTGAATTGGAGAAGGGCGTGTTGGACGAAATAGAGAATCATCCTGGAAGAAGTACTAGAGAACTAGCCTTGGATTTCGGTGTTAGTAATTCAATTGTCTGGAAGATTTTACACGAGCAGCAGTTGCATTCTTATCACTATCAAAGGGTCCAGGCTCTTTTGCCTCGAGATTACTTTCCTCGTGTTCAGCTATGCCAATGGCTTATCCAAAGGTGCAGAAATCCACATTTTTTAAATTACATTATCTTTACTGATGAAGCAAAATTTTCAAGAATGGCTATTCTTAACACCCACAATACTCACATGTGGGCAATTGAAAATCCACGTGCTATTTCAGAGAACCGTCACCAATATCAGTTTTCTATAAACGTATGGGCTGCTATTCTGGGTGATAAAATTTTTATTAGTTTTTTACCTGATACGCTCAATGGTGAAAATTATTTACATTTCTTGACGACTAATCTGAATGAGTTACTCGAAGATGTGCCACTATACACACGCAACAACATGTGGTTCATGCAGGATGGAGCTCCAGCTCATTACACATTACAAGTAAGAGAATTTTTAAATGAAGCATATCCAAACAGATGGATTGGTCGAGGAGCCCCAGTAGCATGGCCTGCAAGGTCACCTGACCTCAATCCTCTAGACTTTTTCTTATGGGGACATTTAAAGACGCTTGTCTACGACTCGCCTGTGGATACCATAGAAGAGTTGCGAATAAGGATTGTTAACGGGATTCAAAGGATACGTGAGACACCTGGGATCTTCGAAAGAGTTCGGCAGTCTATGAGAAGACGGCTGGATGCTTGTATTTTGAATGAGGGGAAAACATTTTGAACATCTACTGTGACGTGGTTAGTTTTTTAGGACAAGTGTAACTTTTTTTGTTGAATGATAATTCAGATAACTTTTTTATGTATGATAATGTATGATTGTTAAAAATATTTAATTGATAAAAAATAATAGTAACTCATTAATTTGTTTTAATAAAACAGCTGTTTTAATTTCAATATTACATTTGTAGAGAGCTTAACAGATTTTGTCTATTTTTCATGCGTTTTGTATGTAATTATGGATTATTTTTTAAAGTTTGCGTTTGTCTATTATAGACTTATTTTACATTCTTTCTCTTCGAAATTAAATTTTCTACAAGTACCGTGAAAAAATATTTTGTGTTTATTGTACATTTAACATAGTAAATCTGCTTCAAACCTAAATGTAACTTGTTTTTCGGGACCAAGTTTCGCGTATTTCGTCACATATCTTAAAAATTACTGTAGCTACAGGTCTGGAAACGGTTTTATTCAATTTTTCAGTTCATTTTACATAAAGTACGCTAAATTGTACATCTTAATTAACAGCCAACAAATACCCGTAGGGCTTCGTTGCAGCAGGGGAACTGAAATTCAGACGAAATCTTTCACCCTGTATAACTTGGTAACTACGCATTTTCGGACCTATGTTAATTAGACCTTTTTTTCTTATTTTGATGTGAGGAATCACGCCCTGACTTATGGGCACCTTTTTTCAGAACACCCTGTATAATTATCATCATTTATTTACAGTTATCTGATGTTGCCTACCGTGATGTGTAACAGCCATAAATGGGGAAACACGTACCAGTAAAACAATGTATTTAAAGGGTATTGTGTAAGAATAATGTTTAAAAATTTAGATACACTACAAATAAACTTAATTTAGGACATTTGTAATTTAGATAGTTACGTAGACATTTAAAAAATGCATATTGCACTGGAAATTAAAAAAATATAAAATAACATAAATTTTTATACATATTGCTCCCAACTTAATATTATATATATATATATCTTATATATATAAAAAATCTTGAGTCACGATGTATGTTGCCAATAAAACTCCAAAACGACTGAACCAATTTCAATCAAATTTCACATGTATCCGTAATTTAGTCTAACTTAGAAGATAGGATAGTTATTATCCGAATTATTCGCTTATGTCGTGAAATATAAACGAATAAAATGAAGAAAAGTTTTCAAAGCGCCTGCACATTATAACCTGCAAATTACGAGATAGATACGTATATTAAACAGTGAAACACTATTTGAAGGCGCTAAGTTATGATGTATAATTGTCTAAACTAAATTTTTGGTTGAACTTAAAGGTTGAGTGGTAGACCACTTTGTAATAAAATACATTATGCATGTACAATACATTTTTGACATATTTTTCTTGATCGTGACATCAAGGTAAAATCTACATCGGTGTTGGAAATATAATTTACTTCAACCAGAAATGCTCATACGCGGGCAAAACTTACGAAAAGCGTGCGAAGCCGCGGGAAAACAGCTAGTATATATATATATATATATATATATATATATATATATATACAGTATATAGCGACTTGGATAGTTCTACTGGTGGGGCGAGGGTAAACGATTGTACAGGGAAGATGAGTTCCCTTAACAGCACATTACAGAGAAGTCTTACCACAGAGCTCCATTACGTGGAAAGATTCCAGTAAATATTTCCAAGTACATTTACTTTACAAAATGTTTTACTACTTGTACATCTCATATTTATGATGCTTACCCTACGGCAACATTCTCATTCGTCACTTTATTCGCATTCAGATTTGTTACCCTTCTCTTGCATATGGATGACGTGAATAAATGTAATTATTTCATTGTGATTGACAACTTTTGATGTTTTAATCAAGTTATATTATTATGAAAGAATCCAGAACATAACCATCTTAATAAACTGATAATTTTCTTAAAAGAGTATTATTTTGGAATAATTAATAACAGTTGAATTCAGGTATTTTTTTTTTTTTTTTTAATTTTTACGTCATTGTATTTAATTGTCCTCAAGAATGATCTTTTATATCATTATCTGGCACTTGAAATTTGATGCTTATTTTATAGTGAATAAAGAATTTGATCAAGTTGAAAAAGCTTACTTGATTAAAAACATATGAGATCAAGTAAATGCAAGGCAGGAGTAAGCCATACCACGTGTGGTGTAAACAAGCCTGCTGAGGTTGCATACAAAACTAAAGTAATTTCCTGTTGTGATTTTTGAGATTTCCTGCGGACAGATAGACAGAACATGAATGAATGAATGAAAAATTTCTTTATTGTTGTCAGTACGCCATTAACAAAAGGAATTTTTAAATCATTCATGAGACAAAAGCGATATTGTTTCAGCCTAATGAGTCATTTATAGTAACATTAAATTTCTTTAATGCTTGATAGTTGTTTCACCTTTTTATATGTTTTATAGAGCTTTGTTATTATCGTCTGTCATAGATTTTAATACTGTTGTTGGATTATTAAGTTATACTATTACTTCTTAATTTGTAGTAGGTAAAATAATTGTAGTAGTAATATTAATAGTAATATGTGTATTTATATATGTTTATATAGGCTATATGTATATCTATTTATAATGCTCATTGATTTTTTGCAGTCGTTAATTTTGTTTTATTTTCTTTCTTTTCTATTTATTTAGATTTTGTTTTTATATTTATTATTGTTCTTATTACTATGCCATACACTTAGATTATACTGTAGTTTATTTTTGTTAGTCTAGTTTATTATTGTTACTTTTGTTATGGAGTTTAAATTTATCCTTATATGATATTAATATTTGAATTTCCTTTTGAAGAATTTTAATAATAATCTAAATATTAGTTATAATGTATTTTATAATGTAAATAAATATTTGTGTAAGGTATTTTTAGTACAGTTCATTTTATAATTTTTGTTATTTACTAGCAATTGTTATTGCAAGTGCTAATGTATATACTTCAGTTGTAATGATAAACAATTTTGTTACTTATAATTGTTTTTCAATTTGTCTTGATTTTACTTTTATGCACTGGCGGTAAACCGGCGGTAGTCTTTGAAAGAACAAATAAATGACGCTTAGCCAAATTAAATGGTTGGTCATTCACCATCATCGAACATATTTTGTCTGTATAGAAATGAATTTTCAGAGTTTACAGATGAATATTTATCGAGATATCTTGCTGCATGATTTATTTACATTTAGGTTTCAATTTTAATGTTTTCATAGCATTATTTAATAATTTTCGGAAAATTAGGGAAAGTGCTATTGTCCAACAATGCACTGAAATCAAACTTGTAACCTATTTTAAACATTTCCTTTCCTCTATGTCATTTTTCTTTTTTCGCTATGTATAAAAATTTCACGTGTAAAATTCTCACATTATTGTACTATGTTTTCTATACAAATTTATTTTATTCCGTATTTTCTCATGAGATCATGGTTACCCATGAAACAAATGCAACAATGTTAGATAACGTTCAGCCAAATCCTATAGATGTCGAACTCAGTGCTGTCTATATACAAGTAAAACTTAACAAAATTTTCTAATATGTATGTCACTTATTTTTTTCAGATTTCGTGTCGACAGAAACGTCATTTATTCATTCATTCATCACTTCCAATTAGGGTGAAAAATGTAAAGGTTGGAAATTCACAACAAGCTCGTCAGTAAGTCGCAAAACATAAAAGAGTGATGTGGAAAATCCGTCATGGACATAAATAGTCACTTACCGGTTGTTGGGTTGGTAACACTGATCTGTTTGTTGACATCCGCCATTGCAGACATATGAAAGCTGAGGTAACATGGCTATAACTTCATTAGTGACAAAAATATTTCTTAGTCAATACAGTGATTCGACTCAACGGTTGGATCTACAAATTATTACTTGTGTACGTTCCGATAAAAATCCTTAAAATTCTCTCTTTTTTAATAGAGTGTTTTTATTCTAATAACTAATGAGTAAAAACAGTCAGACCAAATGTATTAATGCTACTGACTGTGTACTTCACTAATTAAATATGTGTAAAAAAATTGTTTTAATATACTATTATGGATTTACATAGAATGGAAAGTTCCAATTAAAAAATAAAAACTCTATCAGACTTATATAAAACATATATCTGTATATAATCACATTATATTTGTATAACAGCATAGCAACGCCAAAATATGAAGGGTAAATTAAATTAAATCGGTTAAATAAAGATAATAATTCAAGATTTTTTTTAATCTCAATATTGGAAACGAGATCGTAGACACTATAAACCCAACAGTTTTTTAATTATTTAAAAAATCATGCATTTTAATTTTTTACCGTAATGTTCATGAAAAACAATGAGTTTTCTTCTCTTGAAAGCTAAACTGCAAAGGTATTTATGTTACAGTAGAAGCATAATCTTAAGGATTGCATATGAATTAGGGATCTGAGAAATACGATTTTAAAATTATGTTTAATCCTCTTTGTGTAAATATTCGTGAATATTTAATATTGCAACTCAAACCAACACGCCCTTTTAGAGTAAAAATAGGTTTTTACAAAGAAACCGACTTTTCTGATCAACGTATCTGCGAAAAGACATAGCTTATGCTCAGCCAAGTAAACTGCCTGAAATATACATTTCTCGTTAAATGAAAGTACATAAAATCAAAATAACAATAATTTGATGTTGGAAGTAATTATCATCAACTAGGTCTGTTTAAATAATAATAGGTCTAAACAACAGGTCAACAGAACAATAGTGTTATTGGTTTCTAGAAAAGCCACTCTAAAATATTACTGTTATCCTTTGTCTAGAAGTGACAAATTATCCTGGCAAACATTTATCATCAATATCTGTCGGACTTGGTTTTTGAAAACAGATTTCTGTTTCCGAAACACGTTAATGTCTGTAGCTCTCTGTACGTTCGGTCATTTGTGTTGCTTTCAAACAATTGCATAGCGTCACTGGTAAACAGGGGCCAACTTTAGCTTGCAAAAGTATTCTTTCAGAAAACAGGAAAGTTTTTGAAATTAAGTAACAATTTTGGTTTTCAACACAGGGTGAGGCAGACCACCCGTACAGTACGTATAGCGGCCAAACCAAACGATGTAGATTATTCGTAACAAATTAAACCCCCCTATTTCCACCCCAAAGAATTTGGAGAAATTATTTTAAATCTCTAAAACTCCCCAAAATGGTAGTTTTTAGGGGGTAGGTGTGGTTTTTGGAAAATTTTCAAATGTAAAGGTATGTTGAGTTATACCTCATTTTAAAGACATTTCTTCACTGATTGTTTTTGATGCAAAAAGTTTGAACATATCTTGGCGCTAATGTACAGGGTACACCAAAACGTTAAAAATCAGGGGTTTTTGGGTAAATTTATTGCAACTACCTGCACAAATGTAGAGAGACGATATTTTTATTCAAAACTAATGATGAGACGGCTTATCGAAAAATATCATCTAAGAGCTAATCTAAAACGAATAACCGCATGATATCAACTATTCTTTAGTACAATCTAGACCAATTTAACCTAAATAATCAAAACTATACATATTCAATAACATAAACACTGTACCTGCCTAGGAAGAAATGGACTCGTATTTTAGGCCCGTTTAAACTGCAGTCAAACAAACATTTCACAAGATCGAAATAATAATACTGTTATTGATTTCTGGTACTACGATCTCAAATCACGTTGGAACAACAGAGTTTTCAACAAATAACGTAGAAACTGCAAACACATACTACGTTATGTGTAGAAATCTCGGTTGCTCATCCGTGATTTAAGATCGTCTCAAGAACCATCGTAGTACACTCAATTGTGTACCTGTTGAGATAATGATAACATCATTTCATCTTCATCATCTGTTTAGAAATCATATCTGATCACTTTAGTCCTGCTACAGACGAATACTGTAAAATATAGAAAAATATAAGGTAGTAAACCTCAAAATTACAGATGTTTATTAAAACTATATATAACAATATCGCAATTTTGTGTACAAGAAAATTCAGTATATTTGCAAATTACATACACATGTAAAAAAGATTTGCTGTAAAACTCATATGTTTCGTGTTAAAACACAAAGACAGAACATGTGTCCAAAATTATACATACTTTTTAAGAAAGACTTGTTGAATCTAAACATTTCTAATAAAAAAAAAAAAAAACTAAAACCCAACTAAAAAGGTAGTTTGACTACAAAGAAAGATTTACTACAAAGAGGCAACATTTTATGAAAAGATTCATAACATATAAAAGTGAAATAATATTAGAACTGCACTAATATTAGAATTTGTGCAATAGAAATCTAGACTAAGGGAGAATCATTGCACAACAATACGGCTTAGTAATGTTCTCGTGACGAAATGTTATAATACTTAAAGCAATGGATAAATCCCGCCCATCTCATTTACCTGTAGATAAAGGATATAAAACCTGACTGTGCATGATCCTGTGCTCGCGTTACACTGTGTAGCACCCATTTGTGCTCTCTCGTAACGATAAATCCCGCCTACCTCATGTTACCTGTAGATAAAGGATATAACCTGACAGTGTATGATCCTGTGCTCGCGTTACACTGTGTAGCACCCATTTGTGCTCTCTCGTTACGATAAATCCCACCTACCTCATGTTACCTGTAGATAAAGGATATAACCTGACAGTGTATGATCCTGTGCTCGCGTTACACTGTGTAGCACCCATTTGTGCTCTCTCGTTACGATAAATCCCACCTACCTCATGTTACCTGTAGATAGAAGATATAACCTGACTGTGTATGATCCTGTGCTCGCGTTACACTGTGTAGCACCCATTTGTGCTCTCTAGTAACGATAAATCCCACCTACCTCATGTTACCTGTAGATAAAGGATATAACCTGACTGTGTATGATCCTGTGCTCGCGTTACACTGTGTAGCACCCATTTGTGCTCTCTCGTTACGATAAATCCCACCTACCTCATGTTACCTGTAGATAGAAGATATAACCTGACTGTGTATGATCCTGTGCTCGCGTTACACTGTGTAGCACCCATTTGTGCTCTCTCGTTACGATAAATCCCGCCCCCCTCATGTTACCTGTAGATAAAGGATATAGCCTGACTGTGTATGATCCTGTGCTCGCGTTACACTGTGTAGCACCCATTTGTGCTCTCTCGTTACGATAAATCCCGCCCCCCTCATGTTACCTGTAGATAAAGGATATAGCCTGACTGTGTATGATCCTGTGCTCGCGTTACACTGTGTAGCACCCATTTGTGCTCTCTCGTTACGATTAAATCCCACCTACCTCATGTTACCTGTAGATAGAAGATATAAACTGACTGTGTATGATCCTGTGCTCGCGTTACAACTGTGTAGCACCCATTTGTGCTCTCTCTTAACGATAAATCTCGCCTACCTCATGTTACCTGTAGATAAAGGATATAGCCTGACTGTGTATGATCCTGTGCTCGCGTTACACTGTGTAGCACCCATTTGTGCTCTCTCGTTACGATAAATCCCACCTACCTCATGTTACCTGTAGATAGAAGATATAAACTGACTGTGTATGATCCTGTGCTCGCGTTACACTGTGTAGCACCCATTTGTGCTCTCTCGTAACGATAAATCCCCACCTACCTCATGTTACCTGTAGATAAAGGATATAGCCTGACTGTGTATGATCCTGTGCTCGCGTTACACTGTGTAGCACCCATTTGTGCTCTCTCGTTACGATAAATCCCGCCCCCCTCATGTTACCTGTAGATAAAGGATATAACCTGACAGTGTATGATCCTGTGCTCGCGTTACACTGTGTAGCACCCATTTGTGCTCTCTCGTTACGATAAATCCCACCTACCTCATGTTACCTGTAGATAGAAGATATAAACTGACTGTGTATGATCCTGTGCTCGCGTTACACTGTGTAGCACCCATTTGTGCTCTCTCGTAACGATAAATCCCGCCTACCTCATGTTACCTGTAGATAAAGGATATAACCTGACAGTGTATGATCCTGTGCTCGCGTTACATTGTAGCACTCATTTGTGCTCTCCCGTAACGATAAATCCCGTTTACATCGTGTCACCTGTAGATAAAGGATATAACCTGACAGTGTATGATCCTGTGCTCGCGTTACACCGTGTAGCACCCATTTGTGCTCTCTCGTTACGATAAATCCTGCCTACCTCATGTTACCTGTAGATAAAGGATATAACCTGACAGTGTATGATCCTGTGCTCGCGTTACATCGTGTAGCACTCATTTGTGCTCTCCGTAACGATAAATCCCGTTTACATCGTGTCACCTGTAGATAAAGGATATAACCTGACAGTGTATGATCCTGTGCTCGCGTTACACCGTGTAGCACCCATTTGTGCTCTCTCGTAACGCTGAGTGGCATCATATTATGCAAGCTAATCATATTTCCTTTGGCTACATCAGATATCCTCATGACGTCAACGCTGGGTCGCCAACCTGATTCTGCATCAAAGCCTTATAGAGAAGTGTTCTAAAATGCATAAATCTGCTTTCATTTTTATCGCAACCTACAAAGTAGCAGTGGAAAGTTATTGCTTAACAATAAATTAGCAGTATTTCTTGTTTTAAATATTTGTTCATTATCATAAATTTTTATTCATATTTTAAGGATGTTTGTAAATTAGGTCTATAAATTAACCATTCGATTACTCAGCAAAGATTGTTATATTTCACTCTACAATATTTTTCATATATACTCTTAACAATGTCCTTTGTAATTTGGACGGAAATTGATTTATTACTTATATTATTGATTTGTTTAATTTTGAAAATTAGCAAATTATAATTAGACCATTAGACAAATAAGCGATCCAAGCATAATTTCAAAAAAGAAAGTATAATCAATATATCATTCATAGGGTTCAACAAATTTAATCGTTCTTGAAACAAGCTATATATACTCGATAATATGACTTAATCGACGGAAACCCACATAGAATTTTCTAATTTTTAATTCATTCTGAAAAAAACGTTAATGCAAATTTTTTACATCGAAGGTTTGTGCCTTTATGTCCTTTATATGACTAATATTTACAGCTACCCTGAAAACACGTGGAAACTTTTAAAAGGTAAGTATATTGCGATAGTATGGTAGCATTCCTATGAGAAACAGATATATGCATACTGAATTTGAAAATTTGACATCAGGAGGATATAAAACGTTTTGGACAGACACATTTTACCCCAATTATCCTGAGTCTGTAATGTTCTTGACACATTAAAAAAATAAATAATTGAGTCCATCAAATTATACCTAAAGTATCCAGAATAGAAAATGTTTCGGAACTGAATATTTATCTGCCTCAATACAGCGATTTTCGTGGTGGCTGGCTGTGTGCAAAGATCACGGTAGAGTGAGGGTAATGGCTGAGTGGGAGTAAGGAGAGTATGCAATACAAGAGGCTCTCGGCTTTCTGAGTAGACCCATCACCAGAATATCTTCCATCTACCGTGTTTAAACGTTATGGGTGTGTTCCCTGTATAACAAGGAAACTTATTAAGTAGGGTAGCCCAATCAAGCGTTCTGGACGTTTCTCCTAACAACAACAAATATCTCTTCCGATTCAGTTGGATGAATGGTATATTTCTAACGTAGCCGTCATCTTAAAATGTGAAACTGAAGATGAATTATTAGTTTAGATGTTTGAGTCGCACACTGACCGAACAATGACCCTCAATGGTGGCATTGTAATATAATTTTAATACTTTAAAACATTTAGAATGTCCATTATTTTGAAACCTTATCATACCATTAAAGTGTTATAATCATATAAATTTCTTTGTAAAAATGACTACCTGATTTAGTTACAATTTACTTTAAATTGTCACAATCTTAAAACCTTAAAAATGGTCGATAAAGAGTTAGGATTAAATGTTGCTTGGAAATATTTGAAAATTGTATGAAAAGTTTCAGATATGAAATACTAATAAAATCTTGCTGAAATGTAATGATCGCCATCTTGAAACTTTTTGTTTGATAATATGGCTAACGAACTCCAAAATAAATTCCGATACAATGCCAGAATTAAATCTGTATCGTATATGTTGTATGTATTCCCGCAATGTTTTACTTTTTAAAATGTGTATCGCTCGTTGGAAACCACAGTGATTTCAAAAAACACGTTTAAACTCAAATACAAATGGTCACTTACTTGAAACTTTTCATTGGTTAAGACTAATTAACGAACTCATCAAAGCTATGTGCTAGTACTGTTTTTACCTAGTTAAATGTAGATATTTTAAAATTACTTAAAATGTAGTTAGTTTTTAAAATAAGCTATGGTAAGTTATTACAAATTTTAAATAATATATTTATGTATACATTTTCTGGAAATATTCTATAAATGGAATGTTACAAAATGTATAACAAAATTTTACCTGAATCGCTAAAAACATTCCAGAAACAACTAAGGAAACATTTGCTTCCAATAAGCCAAAACGGAAATCGGAGCACCGATTAGAAAGTTAAATACAAATTTGTTATTATACCAAAGAGGTGTAAAGCAATTAAAAACATCAAATAACAAAACAAAAAATGAGTGGTTAATAATCATAAGTATTATTTAGATATAAAAATCCTATCACTATTATTCATATCACACTCAACGTAATTTACTACAAATTAAAATTTTTATTGTACTATCAGAACCATTTCATTGAATCCCATTTAATTATTCATTATTCTGAAATATTATTACTTGTTAATATAGTTGTATATTGCCCTATTAGAAATTACTATATTTTCTGAGTCCAGTAACATTCTTACAACTAATATAAAATTTTAAAATTTTTGTATTCGAACAGATACAACAATATTTTTAATACAATAAGAAAAGTAACTACTTTCGAGTCTTAACGTATGTAATAATTAACTTTTTACCATTACCTAAATATTTGAAATAATGAAAACAAGGCCTTAAATTATTAAACAACTAGCCGTTTCCCGCGACTTCGCACGCTTTTCGTAAGCTTCGTCCGTGTATGTGCACTTCTGGTTCAAGTGAATATATTTCCAATGCCGATGTTGAGTTTCCCTTGTTGCGACGATCAAGAAAATCTGTCAAAAGTGTATGTTTAGAGTACATTGTAAATGTACTTTATTATAAAGCGGCCTAACACTCAAGCTTTAAGTTCAACCAGAAATGTATCTTAAAGACAAATATATATCATAACTTATCACCTTCAAATCGTGTTTGACTATTTAATATACGTAATTGTTTCGTAATTGCAGTTTAAATTGTGGAGGTGCTTTGAAAACTTTGATGTTTTGCAGTGCTACATGGTGGTTAGTTACAATAATGGGCATAGCGCATAAACCTTCTCCGTAGAAAAATACTTACACATACACATTTTTATAATCATCGGTCAAATGGTTTTACGATTCCATAAAGGACAAACACACAAACATTCATTTATATATATCTGTGTGTATATATATATATATATATATATATATATATATATATATATATATATATATATATATACAGATTAAAACCCTCTAAATGTTTGGATTATGTAATTACTTCCCTTGAAAATTGAAATATTATAATTTTGTTGAATCTGCAAACAACAACAATTTAAATGTGGCGTTGTGAGAACAGTAACATGGAGGACAACCTAGTCCTCAACATGAAACAAAGCGTGAATAATGTGTTTCAAGGTACGTCCTCTGGCACAATAAACCTTTAATTATTGAAAGTCAGGTTATAATTTGTAGACTCTATATATTGGGTGGGTCGATGGTCTGAGTTAGAGATAGCGCAGGTTCGAATCCTGTCTGTGACACTTGCACTTATTATCAGTAACGTATCGACTTCCCCATTATTCTGTTTTATAAGATCCTCGCACAACCCAGTGGCCCATGAGGACGGGCAGAATAAGGCTTAAAAGTGGATCGGCTTCTCCTGAAAAAAGTCACTTAAGGTGATAATGTTTTTTCCAGTTACTCCACGCTTTTGCTTTCTAAATTTATTTAATTATTATAATGGATTAGGAGTAAACTTTTTTCCGTATGCCAGATTAGATTTTCAAAGGACGTTACCGCAAGTTGCGTTAGTGTCATTACCTTGATACTCCAACCCATTACCTCCAGAGACGTATTGATCCTGGATAATTATACGATATACATATTCTCCTTGCTGAGAGATATGTGTACTTAAGACTCCAGATGAGTTGTATTAGATACGTCACTGACTGTGGCTTAAACAACACAGTATTATACTTGGTACCTTATTCTTAACAACGTATTTATTGGAAGGTTAGACAAATATTTATAAATTTCATCCTTCCATTCATATCACGTGTTGTGTTGAAATAGGTTTATACCAATGTCAGTCCGAAAATTAATCAGATTTTTTTATTTAAATTTTATTCCTGCTAATTTGGCAAAAATACTTGGATCAACACATTTTTAAGCCTTAATTGTAATTATATTTGCTTTTAACATTACGTTTCACAGTTAGCGGTGTATAAGTACTATAATTTGTATTTTTGTTAAACTTGTACTTATTCGGTTACATTTATGATATTTCAAGGAAATAAATGCTGACAATCAATATTAATTGCTATTGTTAATGTGCTAAGTTTTGAACAAAAGAACATTTACGTCCTGAAAATTTAAATTTTAAATAATGAAAAAGAATGGAAGATCTTTACTTATTGCCAACTTCATGCTAGCTATTAGCTAGTAAACAAAACAAATTTCAAATATTATTTTATTTTACTGGCAAAAAAAATTAGAAATTTTTTTACTAACAATTGAATTATGTTAGTTGATCTTAAAAGCTTATTCATAAAATCACATTTTTAAAATAAATGAAGAAAATATAAATATTGAGTAGAAAAACTGGATTAATATACTGGGTGTCCCAAAATTACAGGAACAAACTTCAACAAATTGTTCAGGAGGTCAAACAATTTGGTGAAGTTTGGTCCTGTAATTTTGGGACACTCAGTATATGGTAATATGTATAAAATATAAAATGCATTTAGGAAAATTTTATTTATAGATATAAATTACTCTTGTATTTTATTTCATGAAAACACTTTTACATTTGCATTATATTGATAATAACAATTAACAATAAATTGTGCATCCCACACTTCAAGATTTATTTTATACCTATATTTAACTTGCATGGTTTCCATTAAAGACATAAATAACATTAAAACAAATAATAAAAGAACTGAGAATTATTGTTTTTCCTACTCAAACAATTTCAAGAGTGTTATACATAAAATAGTTTACGACAAGCTCTCTCAACGGTAAACACGATCGCCCAGGGTTGGAGAGTTCTCACAGAGCACAACACATATACATGAGATTTCACAAGATTTTTAAAAGGAATTCCGTTATTTTAAAAAGAGACCAGCATATATTTATAGTATTTTTTCCAAATGTTTTACCGCTTGGCATCTCATTTATGGCGTTACAACAATAGCTGAGGGCAAAATTCATTCGCCACTACATATTTGTACATTTCACTTGTTTACACCTTTGTTACGAGTATATTCCGTGGAAACTGTAGTAATATATATTATCTCTGTAGACAAAGTGTTGTTATAAACCTCGTTATATCATCAAAGTAACGCCTGGTTTTTTATCAATGTGAGAATCTTTTTCGTGTTTGCAATCATTCTCATTTATATACGCCTCATGAATTGTAGAACCAAGAGGTTATTAATTGTTACCACCATATATAGAAACTGAATTTGACACCCTTACTAGCACCCGGCTATTGGGTATTAGTTAAGGTTAGGTTCACCAGTCGCTCTGCTATTACGTACACTGCATAGGGTATGGGCACGGACGTTATAATTCAGCAAACAAAATTGTTTCTTTGTATGAAAAACCCTTTAAAATTGTTTATCATATGTAGAGTTTAAAAGTTACTATTCTTTTTTCTGTTGAATAAGTATAACGTTTTAATTATATAAAAACGCACCACAAAAGACTCAAATCTTCATTGTTTCTTCAAAAGATCGTTTATTTATTGGAAAATATCCCTAGCCATAGATTTCAAAAAAGTCTTTAATCTTTTTTGGCTAATTCATTCCGATAAAATGCTAAATACATGGATCATATAAATATAAGTTAAAATTTTATTTTACAGATATAAAAATTCTAAAATGCATGAAATATGTTACTCATAATTATTTTTTAAATTTATCAACTGTTCTAACCAAAATATAGGGATGATGAATGGAGTCAGTGCTATTTTATAACCTACATTTCCTCGCCAAAATCGTGTGTTTACAATTTTATGTTTATTATTAGGTTTAAGCAATAAAATATTATACTTATTTTATTTTCTAGTATTTCTAGTATTATATATATATATCAGTACCGTCTTTATTTATTTGGAGTTATGCAACGGAGAACGTTATTGCATCCAATTACAGATAGGATTTTCTTTTTCTTTTACTTCAAGCTCATGTCTGTTACTAGCCTATGCTCGTTACTTTTTTAGCTCTATTGTAATGGGAGCTAGGTTTATGTATTTATGTATGTACGTGAGTGTGTTAAGTGCGCTACATATCTGAGTTATATATGATTAAAACTTACCGGCAATGTGGGTCGACCTATCTTTTCAATGGCTCGTGCCCACGCACAGGCTTGCCTATGTGGGTACTTTTTTCCTATATTTTAAGTAATGTTTAATGTTTTAATCATACTTGAAAATTACTATAGTATATATTACTCTATTATGGAACTGTAATTTCTTTATTTGGAAATAAATAAGGTTTTGAATTGAATTGGATTGAATTGAAAGTTTGTTTTTGTCGGTGGAAGTATTGTAAAGGAAGCAGTGGTTTTACGGACATTTGCTATCAGTAACGTATCAGTAATGTAATCAGTAACACTACGTTTCGAGATCTTTAATCTGATCTCTTCTTCAGGCGAAGGCAAATCTCGAAATATTGTGTTTACTGATTGTATTGTTGCACTGAAAGATGGAAAATGTCCAGAAAGATCCTATTTCTTTTATTTAATTAGTTTTAAAATTCGTCATTGTAACCTGGAAGCCGAGCTTATCCAAAATAAACGTATGCAACGGTGTATGTAAGGGACCGTCATTAAGTATTACGCAGATGGGTGAAATTCTCGTTTAGGCTTTAAAGTCTAATAACGTATATTAGTTTGAACATGTATACACAGGTTTATATTTCACTTATAAATATTCCTATTTAACTTAGTTACCCAAACTTTCCAGTTAGATATTTTAGAAAAGCCAATTAATATACGCGGTTTTACAAATCTTATGATACCATAATGAGAAGAGTTAACTTAATACATTACCTTTGGTTCAGTGCAACTACATATAATAAAATCAATCATAATATGTTTGGAAAATTAATTAGTATATTTGTTCTTGCCGATTTCGGTATAAAATAATAAATAGTAAAATATTAGTCTATAAGTTTTGTAAGCAATCGAAACAAATAATAAATGTTAACAATGCACAACTAAACTATATTAATTTGAGCTACATTGTAATTTTCCAAGATTAAGAATAAACAGACAATAAAACAGAGTCCACGTCAATATGATCTGGTCCAATGATGCAGTGTACACTTTCCTTAGCAAAACGATGGTGAACGATGAGCAATGACGAGCATAGATAAAATCAGTAAAGGTATATACAATACATCCATTATGGTAGGCAGACAATAGTTTGTGATTTTTGTTTGGTTACAGTACCAAAAGCACTTATGCCACTAACTGTAAAGGAGATTGATCGTTCATTAGCAATTGATCTTTAATACAACTGCATGTTTTATCTGCCCTTCTACAACCATCCATCTGTAGAGTTTGTCCCGATAATACTCAATCTCCGGACGCGCGACCACCGCTCACGACGGGAAAATACCGGGACGAGACGAGTTGTGGTTACCATGATAACTGCTGTGATAAATAACAAAACTTTGTTGCTGGACTACAAGAGAAATGATGACTCGCAGTTTTTCTGGCAAACAGTTTAGTTTTATCACTATTTTTCACCTTAAATAGGAAAACTTCTGAATCGTATGTTACGATTGAATTCTGAGTTTACACCTTTGATGCTGAGTGGGATGAATTATTGCTATAAAATATCGTGGCTTCTAATATCAATCAACTAAGTCTTCGTTTATGTTTTCAAAACGTAAACAAATACCTGGTACAGATGTCTTAGTTATTGCAGGAATGATTGATTCAAATAAATTTTTAGTTTAGCTCCAGTACACCTTTCTTTTATTACAGCGTCTGGTATCTGACGCTGTCTCAGACTTGACTCCTGGAATCTGGAGTCATGTTGGTCTGAAGATATCTAGAGGAAGTCGATGACGAAGAAGCTCAAAACAAAAACTTTTTCATCGTTTCCAAATCAGTGACACCTATAAATAGGTGAAGTGGTAGTCTCATTGTCTCATCAGGTACACAACTGAGTGCATTACGATGTGATAGCCACGATCTCTAAGCACGGTGGAGCAACCGAGTTTTCTACACATAACGTAGCATTGGTAGGAAGGGTTGATTCAATTGAATTTTGAGTTAGCTCCAGTTCACCTTCCTTTCATTGCAGCGTCTGGTATATGAGACAGCGTCTGGTATCTGACGCTGTAATAAAAGGAAGGTGAACTGGAGCTAAACTAAAAATTTATTTGAATCAATCATTCCTGTAATAACTACGACATCTACACCAGGTATTTGTTTTCCGTTTTGAAAACATAAACGAAGACTTAGTTGATTGGTATTAGAAGCCACGATATTTTATAGCAATAATTCATCCCACTCAGGGCAATAGTTAAATGTGTAGGGGTTAGACAAAGCACCCTCTGTAGCTTTGACTATTACGTCTAGTTGACGTTCTTATTCGTTATGTGGGGCCCAAAATTATAAAAAAATGCAAATAAAAACGTTTTTGAATTCTAACTTGTCCATTAGGATGTTCATTTTGACAAAAATGGCATATTAATTGGTTTTACCGATACTTTTTATGATACAAGGTCCAAAGTCTTTTGCAAAATTGTGTTGCCATACACAAAAAATCGAATTCGTAACATTTCGGTATTTTTTATTCTATTGATCAGTCATCTTAAAATAAACTTGCACTTATACAAATTTAAAAATAATTTACCTTTTTTCCTTTTTTGTTGAAAACCAAATCTACTACAGCGCAAACATAAACCTCTCTTGTGGCAAACTTGAAATTCAACATTCAGTGCCACGAAAACATACAAGACTTTTAAGAGGAATACTTGAATAGGTTTTTACGTGACAACAAGCAATTCTACCTCAATGACGTTTTAAAATGATTGAACTAAACTCTTTTAATGGAGGATTCTTTAAAACCAATTTGCACAATTTTGTTGACTTCTCCGAGAATCAATCGTGTTCTGCTATTACAAATGGCTGAAGTTCTGGATGGCTCTATTATCATTGAAATCCAACAAAAATATGATAGCTTATTGTTGATAAATATTGCATATGTTCCAAGAATAATGTTAAAGCATTCTCCTACGCAAAAACATTTATACCCATGGCATTACCAAAGCATTTAGGCGTACATAATGTATTTAAGACGTTCTGACAATAATAATCTTCACTATTCCCATTGAAAAAAAGAAATTCTGGTTATAAAAGATGAAATCATAAAACATAATTTTATGATTGAGCCTTACGATGAAAACGGGAATATTATATTCCAGCGTACTGAGACCTACGATGAAATATTCGATTTCAGCATTGAAGTTGAATTCAATAAAACGCTTAACTGGGTTGGCGTGGGTTGTCCTTGAAGGATTTGCAAGGGGGATCGTACGGAATACCTTTGCATGCACTTACTTAGTGGTTTATCCAACGTGCTAAGACCTTCATTTACTACCATAAGTTATAAATCGTGTAATTTTTCATGTAATCCAACACAATATTTATCACATATTAATTGCACTAAATGGGGAAAATTACTCGACAATTTTAAATGTCACTCGCCAAGGTGTTCAATATACTATTTGTTGATATTACCCATTTCATTAAATAAAATTGAATTACAACATTTTCTATTTATTACGTGTCCATTGGGATAATTTTAACGCTATTTGTTTTATTTTTAATTTCAAGATTTATAAATACTTTAAGAAACCAGTTACTATCACTATGAACGCCTAATACTGGAAAATAACATGATATGATATTGAATCAAAACCTTCCAGAGCGGTCCTGGAAGTACACGCTGTGCCAACAGTAGTTTAATACACGTTGAAGGGTTGTCTTGTACTCCACTTGAAATACCAATCGATTCTGACGTTCCACCACTGCTTCCACTTGAACTGTATATTTCTGGTATGATGTTTTCAAGTAAATCTGTTTTAAGTATTTAATAGGATGTGAATCTTTAAAGGTAAAATGTCAATAATTGGTTGCACTGTTTTTTTTGTGTGCATAAATCAACCACATAAATGGGTTGATTATTTAATATTCGTTATAAAGTACCACACAAATGTAAAATACTCGTACAATGCACCTGCGTATAATACTGTGTCCAAGCGCACGTTCTATCTATGAAATTACTAAATTATAATATTTACTGTTTATATAATATACCTTAAATATTATTTACAAAAACATAAATAAAAATAATTTTTATATCTATTATTTAACTTCCATTAATAAGATATAATAAATACGTTATGTTTATTGTAAATTAAATTATAACGCATATTCTTATTAATTTTTTAAATCGTTTTTAAGCCGTTATATTTAAGCACGTTGACATAGTTGATTCAGGGGTAGAATCTCGTTGTTGTACCTGTTGGGGTCTGACGACAGTTAGTTGATGACCTGCACAGAAGAGAAATGGTACATCTTTGTCCCTTGCCACCATTAGAGAAAAATTGGTGCTTTGTCAGATGAAATATTAGTTTTGTATCATTGTTATTGTTTATGATGGCAGAATAAATGTTATTTGTTATGTTAACTGTATTAAAAATTGGAAATTTTACAACAAATTATTTATTAAAAAAGAGTATTGTCTTTTACGTATACGAGGTGATTTGAGAAACAAAGTAAAATATCCAATGACCGTTAAGATATATTCTAAAAGATATATTATTATATTAAAATTGCATGGAGCAACATGCAATATCATTGCATTTGGTAGATTTATTATTATGAAAGAAACTAAACTGAATATGGATTAAAATTGAATTAAAATAATAAAATGAAAAGATCCAATTATCGTCAAGATATATATATATATATATATATATATATATATATATATATATATATATATACATATATATATATTATAAGATATATTATTATAATAAACTAGAATGGAGCAACATTCAATGTCATTGCAAACGGTAGATTTATTATTATTAAAGAAAATTTAAACGATTATGGGTTAAAATTTAATTTATATATTAAAATGAAAGATCCAATTACCGTCAAGATATATATCTTCTGTAATGCCAATCGGCTTCAATACTCTTCGAAGTACTTTATAGTGTACACAAAAACAGAATCAAAAATTCAGTGCTCATGTTTAATTTTCGAGTTGACACAACCCTTCTTCAGAACACACTGAATTAAAACATATAAACAGAACTCAATGTTTTAATTCAGTGTGTTCTGAAGAAGGGTTGTGTCAACTCGAAAATTAAACATGAGCACTGAATTTTTTGATTCTGTTTTTGTGTACACTATAAAGTACTTCGAAGAGCGTCAAGATATATATATATATATATATATAAGATAAGATATATATATATATATATATCTTGACGTTAATTGGATCTTTCATTTTAATATTTAAATTAAATTTTTATCCATAATCGTTTAAATTTTCTTTAATAATAATAAATCTACCGTTTGCAATGACATTGAATGTTGCTCCATTCTAGTTTATTATAATAAATATATCTTATAATATATATATATATATATATATATATATATATATATATATATATATATATATATATATATATATCTTGACGATAATTGGATCTTTGCCATTGCACATGGTAGATATATAAAAAAAAATGATCTCCGACTGAAATATTTTTAAAAGGAAGCTGCAATACACTACATTGCAAATGCAGAGAACCAGACCAGAGCAGTCTGGCAAGTAATAAATAATAACCGCTTTTGCTTCTTCTAACCGACTAAATAACAAGTTAATTTTGTCTTGTCTTGTCTTTGTCTTGTCTTGTCTTGTCTATATTATTATAAGAGAAAATTAAAATGAATATGGATTAAAATTTAATTTAAATATTAAAATGAAAGATCCAATATCCGTTAAGATATATATTATAAGATATATTATTATATTAAAATCGAATGGACCAATATGCAATATCAGTTCTCTGTGTAGAAACGAAACTGTGCAAAATTTCATTTCTACAAGTAAAGGTCAGATAATTGTTAACAAGTCTTGCTTATATTCAAACAGACTTCACTTTATCAAGAAAAACGATGTTTAAAAAGGCAAAATGAAACGAATTCATAGAGTTGCCAGTATAAAAATGAAAGTTTGTGAAAACTTTCAATTTTACGAGTATAGATCAGTAATTGTCGACATATCTTGTTTATATTCAGAGAAAAAGAAATGAATAAAACTCACAAAGGCGTTCTATAACCCAATGTATTAAGAAAAACGATGTAAAAAAGTCGAAAAGGAATCAAATTCATAAGGAGATGTGATGTAAGAGGATGTCTGGAATTCTTTTCATATTTGTGGGTCTCTTAATGGATATAAATTACCTGGAGAGCAGTGGAAAGTTGAAAACCGAAATGACACAAACATTGGGTCACATTGTTTGTCGGTTTTAACTGTTCACGGTTGTAAATTTCCCTCCAGTAAGTGGGTCTGGGACAACGTTACATTACTGGTAGTGGACGACCACAGTGCTGAGCTGTGGCACATGTCACGATTGTTATTTGTGTGATTACTTCCAGCATCATTAGCGGGGGGTGTTAGTAGTTAGTGGTATTTTGGTGTAAAGAAATGTACAACTCGTGTGCACAAATTTGTTACAGTTATACTTGTACCGTAATAAGTATAACTCTCTTGTTGAGGTTACGTGGGGTAGAGTACGATAAGCGGACTCGGTTTTTTACATCGATATTGACAAACGATATTACTTAATTATTATTTTCGATATAACCAACCGATACCGATTTTTTAACAATAACTAACTTGTGTATCATACAACTACTTTTTAATATAGTAAACGTATTTTTATAAATAATAACAGACAGTCGGAACCTCATGGAGAACCGCGGAACGAAATATAAAAAGTGGCATATCAGCCGACTTGCTTGCAGATCATCTATGTGAGTATTTGTGGAGAAGAGAAGTACGGTTTTTCTAGAGAAGATGCTTCAAAAACTTCTCTAAAGCGGTTAATCATTGCTATTTAAGAGAAAACATACAGGGTGGAAAAAAAAGTATGGAAACGCTTTCACTAATTTTGTATGGCTTCACTTATACAAATTAAATTTTGTACATCACCACTTGTATTAAGAACCTAGTTTTTGAGACCAGTGGGGACATTTTATCTTTTCAGGGGGTCGGCCCGTGAGGAGTCGGTCGAAAATCTTAAATGTAAGCATAGGCCGAGTTTGGTATCAAATTAAAGGTCTAGTAAAGAGAAACTCATTACCGCAAACCGCACTTAAAAAGGTTGACCCTATCCAGAGTACGGGCCGTTTGAATTTCATAAATAACGTTTGATTAATTATTATTTCTCTGCAATTTCACAGTCTCAAGTAAACTGTTCTGACTGAAAATGACACTTTATGGAACACAATTATCCAAAAGAATTTAATTAAAAATTATCTATTACAAAAAATAACCATACCTTTTAAATGAGGTGCTCAAACTGCTCTCCGAACACTTGTTGGCAATGAGCTAGTCTATTATAAAAAACCTACTGCAGTCACATTTTGAAGCATCTCGGGTGTAATTCTTCTTGCTTCTTCTAATAAACAATTTGTCAGCTCCTCAATGTTGGCTGGTTTAGTTTTATACACATTATCTTTTAAGAAGCCCGACAAAAAGAAATCTAGTGGATTAAGATCCGGTGACCTAGCCGGCCACCCAACGGTACCCCTGCGACCAATCCAACGGTTAGGAAACATTTCATCTAACAGATTGCGCACCCGAAAATAGTAATGGGGCGGTGCTCCACCTTGCTGAAACCATACTGCATTAAAATTTGCCCCAAGAAGAGCACGCACTGCTGGCAAAATGTTATTTGTCAACATATTGAAATAAATTTCGCCTGTTAGATTTCCATCTATCACAAACGGTCCTACAATGTTATTGTTTATTATTCCAGCCCACATATTCACTTTCTGAGGCCTTTGTGTGTGGCCTTCTATCATCCAGTGTGGATTATGGTCGGCCCAGTAACGGCAATTATGCCTATTAACTTGTCCATTAACAAAGAATGTAGCTTCATCTGAAAACAATATCGAACTTAAAAAATTTGAATTTCGTCACACTTTCTCATCATTATTTCACAAAATTCAGTCCTTCGATCAAAATCATCCTCTGAAAGTTCTTGGGTTAGGGTTACTTTAAAAGGGTGATACTTGTTTTTGTGTAAAACATTCAACACTGAGGTATGGCTCATATCAAGATCTTCTGCAGCCACTCTGGCCGAGGTGCTGGGATTTTCAACAAATGTTTGGAGTACATCCAAAGACTTTTGTTCATTTGTTGCCGATTTAGGCCTGCCACTTTTGACTGTTCTAGTTTCTTCAAATCTTTTTACTGTCTTAAACACTGTTGACTTACTAATTGGGGGTCTATCAAGAAAAGTGTCATTAAACAAATGCGCTGTTTCTTCATAGGGACGAACTAGATATCCATACCCACGCATCATAAGCAGCGTGATTCTCTCAAACTCACTAAGTGACATTGCTTTTAAAACTAGTAGAATAAAATGTAAACACTTAAGTAAAAAAATGTATAACTATCGCAGTACCTTCTAGTGAAGACTTTCAACTTTATCTTACGTGAACGAAATTATAACGTAGACTAAAAACCAAGCTGATATTAAAAATACAAAACTGTGGAGTTTTGCTGTGACAGTACTGTTTGTATTGCCTAAACCAGTTTATGTTTGCCTGAGATAAAAGGGCTGGAGAGACTGGACCTTGACCTTATGTTGATAAGGAGTTACGGTGGTATTATTGAATACTCTCAGTTTCTTGAAGACAAGACAGGAAAACCCCTATTTACTGTTATCCAACAAATGTAGAGGTAAAAAAAATAATTTTTTTTGGAAATTGTTTTTCAAATTTACATAAACGACATAAAACATACTACTGAAAGTAAATTAGTTACTTCACAAGACAAAATTACTAAACTTCTTTCTCATGAAATTCATACGGCCCGTACTCTGGATAGGGTCAAACCTTTTTAAGTGCGGTTTACGGTAATGAGTTTCTCTTTACTAGACCTTTAATTTGATACCAAACTCGGCCTATGCTTACATTTAAGATTTTCGTCCGACTCCTCACGGGCCGTCCCCCTGAAAAGATAAAATGTCCCCACTGGTCTCAAAAACTAGGTTATTAATACAAGTGGTGATGTACAAAATTTAAGTTGTATAAGTGAAGCCATACAAAATTAGTGAAAAGCGATTCCATACTTTTTTTCCACCCTGTATAAATTAATTACGCATATTTTGTATTTCCTATTATAAATGTTCGTTATTTTGTTATAATTACATTAATATTTATGAGTTTTTCCTATTTCCGGTTATAATATTTGATCGTTAGAGTTCATGTATTATTTATAAGATTATCACTATGTACATTATATTATTTATTTTAGTTTAAAATATGATTCTTAATATGACTGTAGATATGTTGATATGATTTAAAAACGCGTATTCGATAAATTAATATTAAGTATTGACGATTATACTAATCGATATAAAACGGGTCCGCTTATCGTACTCTACCCGTTACGTTTAAAATTTAAAGTGTGTAATGGGCTACATGTTTTATTATGTCACATTAAAATGTCATGTTAGTACTTAGTTTGTGTATGAATTTATTTATTCTGGAACAGACGGAAATTAAATTTTCCAGCCCTTCGAGTGACATATAGGCTTTGCTAATGATAAAACATCTAAAGACAATGTAGAAGTACGCCACACTACGTGTCGTAACAGCCTTCGCTGAGGTTGTATACAACATTTCAAATTTAAAGCTCTTTTTTTGCGGACAAAGAGACATAAAGACAATCAAATAAAAAAAAATTACACGAATATGACGCATTCTTGTAAAACGTTCATGCAATATTTAGGCTACGTACAAAACCTTTCATATATTTAAAAAACTGCATTTATGAAAATCGTATTTATAGATATCAATATACTCTTGTGTATTTTATTTTATGAAAACTATTTTAAATTTGCATTGTATTATGAATACAAAATTATATTACAATAAATTGTGAATTTGTTATTTCAAGACTATTTTTATAACTATATTATAACTTACATAGTTCCATTAATAGCAGGAATGAAATTATTTTAGAAAGAAAATAAAAGAAACTGTAAATTGCTTTTATACTCAAACAATTTTAAGAGTGTTATACATAAAATAGTTTACGAGGGGTTGGAGGGTTCTCGCAGAGCACAAAAAGGAGTTGCCGCAAAGAATTATATTATTTAAAAAAGAGACCAGTATATATTTATAAATAATATCTTTTTTTAATGTTTTACTGCTTGTGTGCGTTGAACAATTTATGACGTTGAACAAGAGCTGAGGGCAACATTCTCATTCGCCACTTTACATATCTGTATATTTCCCTTTTTTACACCTTTTTCATCTAGTTATACAGGGTGAGGCAGACCGCCCGTACAGTACGTATAGCGGCCAAATCAAACGAGGTAGATTATTCGTAACAACATAAACCCCCTATTTCCACCCCAAATAATTTGGATAAATTATTTTGAAGTCTCTAAAACTCCACACGTAGTTTTACGGGGTTAGAGGTGGTTTTTGGAAAATTTTCAAATGTAAAGGTATGATGAGTTATACCTCATTTTAAAGGTATTTCTTCACTGATTATTTTGAAGCAAAAAATTTAAAGCTATCTTGCCGCTTATGTAAAGGGTACACCAAAACGTTAAAAAATCAGGTGTTTTTGGGCAAATTTATTGCAACTACCTGCACAAATGTAGAGAGACGATAGTTTTATTCAAAACTAATGATGAGACGGCTTATCGAAAAATATCATCAAATGCCACCCTACCCCAAAATGTACACAATTTAAAAATAAATAGAATTTTAAAATACTTAACAGTCCTAATCTAAAAAAAAATCAAATAGCAACCTAGGATGTGTTGTACATAATTAGAAAGGTAATAAAAATTTTCTTACATTTGAAGTTTTTCTCTATCTCCAATGGTTGAACAAACATGGTTGAACACATATCGTCAAAGTAATGCCTGGATTTTTTTCAACGTGAGAAACTTTTCGTGTTTAAAATCGTTCTCATTTATATACGCCTCATGCATTGTAGAACCAAGAGGTTATTAATTGTTACCACCATATCTAGAAACTGAATTTTGCCATCCTTACTAGCATCCGGCTATTGGGTATTAGTTAAGGTTAGGTTCACTAGTGTCTTTGCTAATACTTATATATATGCTATGGGCACGGATGTTATAATTCAACACACAAAATAATTTTGTTTTTGTGGAAATACTTTCTATACGTTTTTTAATTTGTAGAGTTTAAACTTAACTATTTATTTTCTGGTAAATAAGTATAAATTTTTAACTATACAAAAACGCATCACAAAAGACTCTTCTTTGTTTCTTCAAAGATCGTATATCTATCCGAACGAATTCCTAGTCATAATTTTCACAAACATTAACATTTTTTTGCCAATGCATCCCAGTAAAATTATAAATGCGTTAATCATGCAGAAACAAGTTAAATTTTTATTTACTCATATATCAATTCAAATATGCTTTAAATATTTTAATCATATTTTTTTATTTGATCAGCATCCCTAATCAACATATGGGGATGATGAATAGGTTCAGTATTCTTTCACAATGTAACTTTTCTCTTCAAAATCGTTGTTTATTACAAGAGTATGGCACTATCCGAATCTTGCTATACTCGTACTTTTATAAGACTAGTTTTAAATAATACAATTCAAATACATGTTATATTTTTTAGTATTTCTATGTTTTTAATTATAATATATCAGTACCTACTTTAGTTATTTGTTTTAAAATTTGCTTTTGACGATGGAAGGATTATGAAGGAAACAGGATTATTCCGGCCATTTGCCATCGTTCAGTGATACAATATAATAGATCTTTAATCTTATCTCTTCTGCAGGCGAAGGCAGATCTCGAAATATTGTGTCAATTATTGTATTGTACAGGTATCACTGAAAGATAGAAAAATGTTCAGAAAAATCCCATTTTCTTTACTTTAATTAGTTTTTAAAATTGTTCATCGTAACTTCAAAAGCCGATCTTACCAAAAATAAACGTACAAGAACAAATATACTAAATATTTGTTCTTCCCGATATCAGTATAAAATACTAAATAGTAAAATATTAGGCTATAAGTTCTTTACGCAATCGTAATAAATAAAAAATGTTAACGATACACAACACAACTATAGCATAATTAATTTTAGCTATATTTTAATTTTCAAGATTAGGAATAAACGTACGAAAGGAATCCACCTAAATGTGCACTGGCCTAATTATGCTGTGTAGATGTTTTTAACTTAGCAAAGCGATAATGAACAATGAGCACCAAAAATATAAAAAACCATGAGCATGAATAAAATCCGTAAAGGTATATACAACACATCCATTATAGTCCACAAAATAGTTTGTGATTTGTGTTTGGTTACAGTACCAAAAGCACTTATGCCACTAACTGTAAAGCAGATTGATCGGTCATTAGCAATTGATCTTTACTACAACTGCATGTTTTATCTGCCCTTCTACAACCATCCATCTGTAGAGTTTGTCCCGATAATACCCAATCTCCGGACGCGCGACCGCCGCTCACGACGGGAAAATACCGGGACGAGACGAGTTGTGGTTACCATGACAACCGCTGTGATAAATAACAACCTTTGTTGCTCGACTACAAGAGAAATGGTGACTCGCAGTTTTTCTGGCAAACAGTTTAGTTTTATCACTATTTTTCACCTTAAATGGGAAAACTTCAGAATCATCTGTTCAAATAGAATTTTTAGTTCGGCTTCAGTTCACTTTCCTTTTATTGCAGCTTCTGGTATCTGATGCTATCCCAGACTTGACTCTTGTAAGCTGGAGTCATGTTCGTCTGAAGATATCTAGAGGAAGTCGATGACGAAGAAGCTTAAAACAAAAACTTTTTCATCGTTTCTACATCAGTGACACCTATAAATAGGTGAAGTGGACGTCTCATTGTCTCATCAGGTACACAACTGAGTGCACTACGATGTGATAGCCACGATCTCTAAGCACGGTGGGGCAACCGAGTTTTCTACACATTACGTATAATTGGTAGGAAGGGTTGATTCAATTGAATTTTGAGTTAGCTCCAGTTCACCTTCCTTTCATTGCAGCGTCTGATATATGAGACAGCGTCAGATACCAGACGCAGTAATAAAAGGAAGGTGAACTGGAGCTAAACTAAAAATTTGTTTGAATCAATCTTTCCTGCAATAACTACGACATCTGTACCAGGTATTTGTTTAAGTTTTGAAAACATAAACGAAGACTTAGTTGATTGGTATTAGTAGCCACGATATTTTATAGCAATAATTCATCCCACTCAGGGCAATAGTGAAATGTGTAGGGGTTAGACAAAGCTCCCTCTGTAGCTTTGACTATTACGTCTAGTTGACGTTCTATTGTATTCGTTATGTGGGGCTCAAAATTATACAAAATGCAAATAAAAAACCTGTTTGAATTCTAACTTGTCCATTAGGATGTTCATTTTGACATAAATGGCATATTAATTGGTTTTACCAATACTTTTTATGATAGAAGGTCCAAAGTCTTTTGCAAAATTATGTTGCCATACACAAAAATCGAATTCGTGACATTTCGGTATTTTTTATTTTATTGATCAGTCATCTTAAAATAAACTTGCACTTATATAAATTTAAAAATAATTAATATTTTTCCTTTTTTGTTGAAAACCAAATCTACTACAACGCAAACATAAATCTTGACCTCTCTTGTGGCAAACTTGAAATTCTGATTCAGTGCCACGAAAACATACAAGACTTTTAAGAGGAATAGTTGAATAGATTGTTTACGTGAAAACAACCAATTCTACCTCAATGACGTTTTATAATGACTGAACTAAACTCCTTTAATGGAGGATTCTTAAAACCAATTTGCACAATTTTAATAGATAATCCGAAAATCAATCGTGTTTCTGCCATTACAAATGGCTAAAGTTCTGGATGGCTCTATTATCATTGAAATCAAGCAAAAATATGATAGCTTATTGTTGATAAATAATGCATATGTTCCAAGAATAATGTGAAAGCATTTTCCTACGCAAAAAGGTATATACCCATAGCATTACCAAAGCATTTAGACGTACATAATGTATTTTAGACGTTCGGACAACAATAACTTTCACTATTCTCATTGAAAAAAAGAAATTCTGATTATAAAAGATGAAATCATAAAATATAATTTTATGACTAAGCCTTACGATGAAGACGGGAATATTATATTCCAGCGTACTGAGACCTACGACGAAATATTGGATTTCAGCATTGAAGTTGAATTCAATAAAACGCTTCGCCGGGTTGGCGTGGGTTGTCCGTGGCGGGGTTGCAAGGGGGATCATGCAGAATACTTTTACATATACTTACTTTGTGGTTTAGCCAACATGCTAAGACCTTCATTTACTACCATAAGCTTTAAATCGTGTAATTTTCATGTAATCCAACACAATATTTATCACATATAAATTGCACTAAATGGGGAAAATTACTCGACAGTTTTAAATGTCACTCGCCAAGTTGTTCAATGTTCTATTTGTTGATATTACCCATTACATTAAATAAAATTGAATTACAACATTTTCTATTTATTACGTGTCCATTGGGATAATTTTAACGTTATTTGTTTTATTTTTAATTTCAAGATTTATAAATACTTTAAGAAACCAGTTACTATCACTATGAACGCCTAATACTGGAAAACAACATGATATGAAATTGAATCAAAAACTTCCAGAGCGGTCCTGGAAGTACACGCTGTGGAAACAGTAGTTTAATACGGGTTGAAGGGTTGTCTTGTACTCCACTTGAAATACCAATCGATTCTGAGTCCACCACTGCTTCCATTTGGACTGTATATTTCTGGTATGATGTTTCAAGTAAAACTGTTTTAAGTATTTAATAGGATGTGAATCTTTAAAGATAAAATGTCAATAATTGGTTGCACTGTTTTTTTGTGTGCATAAATCAACCACATAAATGGGTTGATTATTTAATATTCGTTATAAAGTACCACACAAATGTAAAATACTCGTACAATGCACCTGCGTATAATACTGTGTCCAAGCGCACGTTCTATCTATGAAATTACTAAATTATAATATTTACTGTTTATATAATATACCTTAAATATTATTTACAAAAGCATAAATAAAAAAAAATTATATCTATTATTTAACTTCCATAATAAATATACGTTATGTTTATTGTAAATTAAATTATAATGCATATTCTTATTAATTTTTTAATTCGTTTTGAAGCCATTATATTTAAGCACGTTGACATAGTTGATTCAGGGGTAGAATCTCGTTGTTGTACCTGTTGGGGTCTGACGACAGTTAGTTGATGACCTGCACAGAAGAGAAATGGTACATCTTTGTCCCTTGCCACCATTAGAGAAAAATTGGTGCTTTGTCAGATGAAATATTAGTTTTGTATCATTGTTATTGTTTATGATGGCAGAATAAATGTTATTTGTTTATGTTAACTGTATTAAAAATTGGAAATTTTACAAAAAATTACATTATTTTAAAAAGTATTGTCTCTTACGTATACAAGGCTGTTGAAAAAAGTGAAAAATCCAATTACCGTTAAAGATTAAATTACACATAGGAAACAGAACCCAAAACAAGAATTAAAACATAAATAACATAAAATTATAGCAATTAAATACCATAAACAACAATATTCTAATCGGCTGAACGTAGAATGTTTCTAAATGGTTACTTAGAACTCAAATTTATATAAGAAAGGAAATTGAATCATCTTAAGTTCAACCCGTCTGGTTGCCTTGATTTTAAAATTAATTTATGTGCGATTTTAACATTTCTTATATTTTATAAGACATTTTGTTACATTAAAATCGCATGGAGTAACAACAACATCATTGTACATAGAGTTGCCAGTATAAAAATGAAACTTTGCAAAATTTCAATTCTACGAGTATAGATCAGTAATTGTCGACATATCTTGTTTATATTCAGAGAAACAGAAATGAATAAAACTTACAAAGGCGTTCTATAAACTCAATGTATTAAGAAAAACGATGTAAATAAGTCGAAAAGGAATCAAATTCATAAGGAGATGTGATGTAAGAGGATGTCTGGAATTCTTTTCATATTTGTGGGTCTCTTAATGGATATAAATTACCTGGAGAGAAGTGGAAAGTTGAAAACTGAAATGACACAAACATTGAGTCACATTGTTTGTCGGTTTTAACTGTAAACACGGTTGTAAATTTCCCTCCAGTAAGCGGGTCTGGGATAAAGTTACATTACTGGCAGTGGACGACCACAGTGCTGAGCTGTGGCACATGTCACGATTGTTATTCGTGTGATTACTGTCAGCAGCATTAGCAGGGAGTCTAGTAATTAGTTGTATTTTGGTGTAAATAAATATACAAACCGTGTATACAAATTGCTTACAGTTACACTATAATAAGAATAACTCTCTCGTTTAGGTTACGTGGGGTAGAGTACGATAAGCGGACTCGGTTTTTTACATCGATATTGACAAACGATATTACTTAATTATTATTTTCGATATAACCAACCGATACCGATTTTTGAACAATAACTAACTTGTATATCATACAACTACTTTTTCATATAGTAAATGTATTTTATAGATAATAACAGACAGTCGGAAGCTCATGGAGAACCGCGGAACGAAATATAAAAAGTGGCATATCAGCCGTCCTGCTTGCAGATCATCTCTGTGAGTATTTGTGGAGAAGAGAAGTACGGTTTTTCTAGATAAGATGCTTCAAAAACTTCTCTAAAGCGGTTAATCATTGCTTTTTAAGAGAAAACATATAAATTAATTACGCATATTTTGTATTTCCTATTATAAATGTTTGTTATTTTGTTATAATTATATTACTATTTATGAGTTTTTCCTATTTCCGGTTATAATATTTGATCATTAGAGTTTATGTATTATTTATAAGATTATCACTATGTACATTATATTAATTATTTTAGTTTAAAATATGATTCTTAATATGACTGTAGATATTTTGATATGATTTTAAAACGCGTATTCGATAAATTAATATTAAGTATTGACGGTTATACTAATCGATATAAAAACGGGTCCGCTTATCGTACTCTACCTGTTAAGTTTAAAATTTAAAGTGTGTAATGGGCTACATGTTTTATTATGTCACATTAAAATGTCATGTTGGTACTTAGTTTGTGTATGAATTTATTTATTCTGGAACAGACGGAAATTAAATTTTCCAGCCCTTCGAGTGACATATAGGCTTTGCTAATGACAAAACATCTAAAGACAATGTAGAAGTACGCCACACTACGTGTCGTAACAGCCTTCGTTGAGGTTGTATACAACATTTCAAATTTATATCTCTTTTGTTGCGGACAGGGAGACATAAAGACAATCAAATAAAAAAAAAATACACGAATATGACGCATTGTTGTAAAACGTTCATGCAATATTTAGGCTACGTACAAAACCTTTCATATAATTAAAAACTGCATTTATAAAAATCGTATTTATAGATATCAATATACTCTTGTGTATTTTATTTTATGAAAACTATTTTAAATTTGTATTGTATTATTAATAAAAAAATTATATTACAATAAGTTGTGAATTTGCTATTTCAAGACTATTTTTATAACTATATTATAACTTGCATAGTTCCATTAATAGCAGGAATGAAATTATTTTAAAAAGAAATAAAAGAAACTGTAAATTGTTTTTATACTCAAACAATTTTAAGAGTGTTATACATAAAATAGTTTACGAGGGGTTGGAGGGTTCTCGCAGAGCACAAAAAGGAGTTGCTGCAAAGAATTATGTTATTTAAAAAAGAGACCAGTATATATTTATAATAATATCTTTTTTTAATGTTTTACTGCTTGTGTACGTTTGAACAAATTATGACGTTGAACAAAAGCTGAGGGCAAAATTCTCATTCGCCACTTTACATATTTGTATATTTCCCTTTTTTACACCTTTGTCATCTAGTTATACAGGGTGAGGCAGACCGCCCGTACAGTACGTATAGCGGCCAAATCAAACGAGGTAGATTATTCGTAACAACATAAACCCCCTATTTCCACCCCAAAGAATTTGGAGAAATTATTTTGAAGTCTCTAAAATTCCACACAAAAAGGGTAGTTTTGGGGGGTTAGAGGTGGTTTTTGGAAAATTTTCAAATGTAAAGGTATGATGAGTTACACCTCATTTTAAAGGTATTTCTTCACTGATTGTTTTGAAGCAAAAAATTTAAACCTATCTTCCCGCTTATGTACAGGGTACACCAAAACGTTAAAAAATCAGGTGTTTGTGGGCAAATTTATTGCAACTACCTGCACAAATGTAGAGAGACGATATTTTTATTCAAAACTAATGATGAGACGGCTTATCGAAATTATCATCAAATTCCACCCTACCCCAAAATGTACACAATTTAAAAATACATAGAATTTTTGAAATACTTAAACAGTCCTAATCTAAAAAAATCAAATAGCAACCTAGGGTGTGTTGTACACAATTAGAAAGGTCTTTAAAAAATAAAAATTTTCTACATTTGAAGTTTTTCACTATCTCCAATGGTTGAACAAACATGGTTGAACACATATCATCAAAGTAATGCCAGGATTTTTGTCAACGTGAGAAACTTTTCCTGTTTAAAATCCTTCTCATTTATATACGCCTCATGCATTGTAGAAGCAAGAGGTTATTAATTGTTACCACCATATCTATAAACTGAATTTTGACATCCTTACTAGCACCCGGCAATTGGGGTATCAGTTTAAGGTTAGGTTTACCAGTGTATTTTCTAATACGTATTTATAGGCTAAGGGCACGGATGTTATAATTCAACACACAACATTAGTTTTTTCTGTTGAAATACTTTATATATGTTTTGCCATTTGTAGAGTTTAAAGTTACTATTCATTTTCTTCTGAAAAAGTATAACATTTTATTTATAAAAAAACGTACCACAGAAGACTCTATCTATTTCAAGTATATTCCTAGTCATAGTTTACACAAAAATTTGTAATATTTTTTGGTTAATTTTTCCCGATAACATGCTAAATGCACGAATCTCATAAAAATAAGTTAGACATATATATTACTGATATAACAATTCTAAAATTTTTACAACATTACTTTTCTTGCACAGAAACGTAATGTGAAAACTAGACTTCAGATTTTCTATATAAATAGAGATTAAACAAGATAACATGACCTTAGTTATTAGTTATCGCTGTGTACTACAAGAATATGACACTATTAGAAGTCTTGGTATACTTGTACTTCTATAACATTAGTTTCAAATTATAAAATTATATAAATATTATATTTTTAGTATTTCTATATATATATCCAGAATTTTTTCCGGACATTTGCCATCGTTCAGTGATATAATATAATCAGTAACACTACGATTCGAGATCTTTAATCTTGTGTCTTCTGCAGGCGAAGGCAGATCTCGAAACATAGTGTTACTGACTGCTGACTGCTGTTACTGAATCTATCACTAAAAGTTAGAAAATGTCCAGAAACATTTTAAATTTGTTCATTGCAACCTGAAAGCCGAGCTTATAAAAAATGAACGTATACATCCGAATATGAAATCCGTGTAACGAAGGAAATCAACATTAAGTATTACGCAGATTGATGAACTCGTTTAGGTTTTACGTTTAATAATGTATATAGTTGAAAACATGTATAAACACGTTTGTATTTACCTTATAAAAATTACTATTTAGTTTAGTTACTACGACTAGACTTTTGTAGGAAGATATTTTAGAGAGTCCAATTAATTTACGGTACGTGATTTTACAAATCATCATATCATACCATACCATTTCTCTTTTATCATACCATAATGAGAGGAATTGCATACATTAAATTTCAATCAATGCAATTACATATAATAAAATCAAAAACTAAACAATCATAATATGTTTAGAAAATTAATTAGTTTATTCGTTCTCGCCGATATCAGTATAAAATACTAAATAGTAAAATATTAGGCTACAAGTCTGTATGCAATCGAAATAAATAATAAATGTTGACGATACACAACACAACTATAGCATAATTAATTTTAGCTATATTTTAATTTTCAAGATTAGGAATAAACGTACGAAAGGAATCCACCTAAATGTGCACTGGTCTAATGATGCCGTGTAGATATCGTTAACTTAGCAAACGATAGTGAACGAAGAGTACCAAAAAAATATAGATTACGATGAGTATGGATAAAATCCGTAAAGACATATACGATACATAAATTATAGTCCTCAAAATACTTTCTGATTTTGTTTGGTTACAGTACCAAAGGCACTTATGGCACTAACAGTAAAGAGATTGATCGTTCATTAGCAATTGATCTTATCTGCCCTTCAACTGCATGTTTTATCTGCCCTTTTACAACCATCCATCTGTAGAGTTGGTCCCGATAATACCCAATCTCCGGACGCGCGACCGCCGCTCACGACGGGAAAATACCGGGACTAGACGAGTTGTGGTTACCATGACAACCGTTGTGATAAATAACAACCTTTGTTGCTCGACTACAAGAGAAACGGTGACTCGCAGTTTTTCTGGCAAACAGTTTAGTTTTATCACTATTTTTCAACTTAAATGGGAAAACTTCAGAATCACCTGTTCAAATAGAATTTTTAGTTCGGCTTCAGTTCACATTCCTTTTATTGCAGCTTCTGGTATCTGACGCTTTCTCAGACTTGACTCCTGGAATCTGGAGTCATGTACGTATGAAGAGATCTATAAAAAGTCGACGTTGAAGAAGCTCAAAACGAAACTTTTTCATTGTTTCGACATCAAAGATACCTATAAGTAAGTGAAGTGGTAGTCTCATCGTCCCATCAAGCACGCAATTGAATGTAGTACGATCTCTAACCACGGCGGAGCAACCGGGTATTCTAAACACAATGTATCTATGGTATTAAGGGTTGGTTCAATTTAATTTTTGGTTTAGCTCTAGTTCACCTTTCCTTTTATTGCAGTGTCTGATATATGAGACCGTCAGATATCAGACGCTGCAATAAAAGGAAGATGAATTGGAGCTAAACTTAAAATTCAAAGGGATCAATCCTTCCTACCATAACTGCGTCATCTGTACCAGGTATTTGTTTACATTTTCACAAACATAAACGAATACTAAGTGGATTGGTATTAGTAGCTACAATGTGTTACAGCAATAATTCACCCCACCCAGGACAATAATTAAGTGAGTGGGGGTTACATAAACCACCCTCTGTAGCTTTGACGACTACGTTTAGTTGACGTTATTTTGTATCCGATTAGTGGGGCAAAAAATTATAAAGAAATTCCACATAAAACTCCTGTTTGTGTTCTAACTTGTTCCTTAGGATGCTCCTTTTAACATGAATGGTATTTTAAATGGTTTTACCAAATATATTTTGTTGAACGCGGTCCAAAGCAATTTGTAAAATTCTGTTGCCATCAGAAGAATCGAATTCGAGATCTTTCGGTAATTTTGTTATTTTATTGAACAGTCACCTTAAAAAACGAACACTTTTCAAATATAAAAATAATTAAGTGTTTTGCCTTTTGTGTTGAAAAACTAAATCTACTATCACGCAAACACAAATCTTGATCTCACTTTCGGCAAACTTGAAAATTCTGATTCAGTGCCACAAAAACATACAAGACTGTTAAGAGGAATACTTGAATAGATTTTTACGTGAAAACAACAATTCTACCTCAATGACGTTTTAAAATGATTGAACTAAAACTATTTTAATGGAGGATTCTTAAAACCAATTTGCACAATTTTGTTGGCTTTTCCGAGAATCAATCGTGTTCTGCCATTACAAATGGCTGAAGTTCTGGATGGCTCTATTATCAGTGAAATCCCAGCAAAAATATGATAGCTTATTGCTGATAAATAATGCATATGTTCCAAGAATAATGTGAAAGTATTTCTCTTTACGCAAAAAACGTTTATCATACCCATGGCATTACCAAAGCATTAAGACGTACATAATGTATTTTAGACGTTCTGACAATAATAACTTTCACTATTCACATTGAAAAAAAGAAATTCTGATTATAAAAGATGAAATCATAAAACATAATTTTATGTTGAGCCTTACGATCAAGACGGGAATATTATATTCCAGCGTACTGAGACCTACGGACGAAATATTGGATTTCAGCATTGAAGTTGAATTCAATAAAACGCTTCGCCGGGTTTGGCGTGGGTTGTCCTTGATGGGGTTGCAAGGGGGATCGTACAGGAATACCTTTGCATGTACTTACTTAGTGGTTTATCCAACGTGCTAAGACATTTACTATAAAAAGTCAAATATTATTTTTTTTAATGTTCATGTAATTCTACACAATATTTATCACATATTAATTGCAATAAATGGGGAAAAATTTACTCGCCAAGGTATTCAATGTACTATTTGTTGATATTACCAGTTTCATTAAATAAAAATGAATGGCCAAGAGTCCTGTTTTATTTTGTGCCCATTATGTGAATTTTTACCGTTTTTGTGTTTTATTTAGAATTTCAAGATTTATAAATACTTTAAGAAAACCAGTTACTATCCACTATGAACGCCCTAATTACTGGAAAACAACATGATATGAAATTTGATCAAATAATTTACAGAGCGGTCCTGGAAGTACACGCTGTGGAAACAGTAGTTTAAAACGTGTTGAAGGGTTGTCTAGTACTCCACTTGAAATACCAATCGATTCTGAGTCCACCACTGCTTCCACTTGGACTGTATATTTCTGGTATGATTGTTTTCAAGTACAACTGTTTTAAGTAATAAATATGATGTGAATCTTTAAAGATAAAATCTCATTAATTGACACCATTTATTTTGGTTTTATGCATTAATCAACCAGATGCATTGGCGACGCTAATCGTTTTTTAAACTACCAAACAAATGTAAAATACTCGTATTATGCAACCGTATACAATACTGTTTTCAATTATCAATTATATTAAATTATTTTTTATCATAATATATAATAATAAATAATAATTTTAAAAATAATTAGGGAATGTGACAAATATTACTAAATATAATTTTCATTTAATGGCACATACATTTTTTGACCGGTACTGATTTAAGTCACATTTAGAAAACGTACTATATACTATTTTACCTAAACCTATACGGTTTCAATCTGAAAACATAGAATATGCACGGAGTATCCGTTAAATTGTACATCCCTTAAATATTATAATGATATTCCAAATATATTCACACCAGTATTTATCTCTTTGATTACAACTAAAAAATGTGAAACCATTTTGAAGCCATTATATTTAAGCACGTTGACACAATTGATTCAGGGGTAGAATCTCGTTGTTTGTACCTGTTGGGGTGTGACGACAGTTAGTTGATGACCTGCACAGTAGATAAATGGTACATCTTTGTTCCCTTGCCACCATTAGGGGAAAATTGGTGCTTTGTCAGATGAAATATTAGTTTTATATGATTGTTATGATTAAGATGGCAGAATAAATGTTATTTGTTATGTTAACTGTATTAAAAATTGGAAATTTTACAAAAAAATTAATTATTTAAAAATGTATTGTCTCTTACGTATACGAGGGTGATTTGAGAAACAAAGTAAAATATCCAATTACTGTTAAAGATATATATTGTAAAAGATATATTATTATATTAAAATTGGATGGGAGCCAACATGAAATATCATTACATTTGGTAGATTTATTTGTATGAAAGAAAACTAAACTGAACATGGATTAAAATTTAATTAAATTAATAAAATGAAAGATCCTATTATCGTCAAGATATATATTATAAGATATATTATTATAATAAACTAGAATGGAGCAACATTCAATGTCATTTCACACGGTAGATTTATTATTATTAAAGAAAATTATAATGGATATGGATTAAAATTTAATTAAAATAATAAAATGAAAAGATCCAATTACCGTCAAGATATATATTATATTAAA